>NW_017670279.1:948177-967790 GCF_001879085.1 Nicotiana attenuata
GGCCCACATGGTCAAAACCCGAGGTTCGAACCAAAACCCGATTACCCATTCCCCCATGAACTCAAATATGTAAGTTATTTTTGAATCGGACCTCGAATTGAGGTCCAAAACCCCAATTTTTAGAAAAACCTAGGTTCTACCCTAAATTCCCAATTTCCCATTAAAATCTTTGTTTTGAAGTTTGAAATTATGTTTAAAGATGTTAAGGAGTAAAGAAAATGAGTTAGAAATCACTCACCAATCGTTTTGGAGTAGAAGAATCGTTTGGAAAATCGCCTCTTGTGTTTTGGGTTTTGAAAAAGTAAAAAATGACTAAAAATCCCGACCTTATATACCCCACTGAAAGGCTCAGCGCGGTCCGCGCAAAAGTGCACCGCGGCCGCGCTGAGAAGCTGGTAATCTACCCTCTCTGAACCCACCCAGCGCGGACCGTACTGTTTTGGTACGCGGCCGCGCTGGTCGACTTGAACCACTGGCCCTCTGAACCTAGCCACGCGGACCGCACAAGAATGCACCGCGGCCGCGCGGCTTCCACCGCGGACCGCGCGGACGACCGCGGGCGCGCTGGGGGCCTGCAACTCCCTGAACCTGCAACCATCTGATATTTCTAGCCTAAGACCTCCCGGGACCTACTCGAAACTCACCCGAGCCCTCGGAGCTCCAAGCCGAACATACATATAAACTCAAAATCATCCTACGGACTCATCCGTGCGATCAAATCGCCAAAACGACATCATTATCATCAAATTAGGCCTCAAGACCCATGATTTCCTTCCAGATTTTCATAAAACATCAAGTTTAGAGCTTTAAGTTCAAAACACGTCAAACGCGTCCAAATTCAACCAAACTTTACAGCAATTGCTTAAACCATATATGAGACTCGTACCGGGCGTCGGAACTAGAATACGAACCCGATACCACAGTCTTTTAATCAGTTTTCATCTCCAATTTCCTTAATAATTTCAGAAAAACCATGTCACAAAAAAGTTCATTTCTCGGGCTCTAGACCTCGGAATTCGACTCCGGGCATATGCCCGAGTCCCATATTTTTCCACGGACCCTCCGGGACCGTCAAATCACGGGTCCGAGTACGTTTGCCCAAAACGTTGACCGAAGTCAAACTTAATCAATTTAAATAACAAGATTTAACAAATTTTCTCACAAATTTCATATTTAAACTTTCTGGCTACGCGCCCGGACTGCGCACACAACTCGAGGCAACCCCAAATGAGGTTTCCAGGGCCTTAGAAGTACAGAGGGAGTAGGAATACAGGTGATGACCCCTTTGGGTCGTCACAATGCACTAAGTATAAGTGTATTAGGTAATATTATATCGAATATAGCTTATATGTATATAATATATAAACTTACGCTATACTATGCACTAAGTATATATATATATATATATATATATATATATATATATATATATATATATATATATATATATATATATATAGAGAGAGAGAGAGAGAGAGAGAGAGAGAGAGAGAGACTTACGCTATACTATGCACTAAGTATAAGTGTATTAGCTAATATTATATCGAATATAGCTTATATATATATATAATATATATACTTACGCTATACTATGCACTAAGTATAAGTGTATTAGGTAATATTATATCGAATATAGCTTATATATATAATATATGTACTTACGCTATACTATTCACTAAGTATAAGTGTATTACGTAATATTATATCGAATATAGCTTATATATATATAATATATATACTTACGCTATACTATTGTGATGACCCAAAATGTCATCTTTAAATTAAATAATCATCTCAGTGTTTTAAGACCTTGAAAAGTGCCATCAATAATTCCTCGACTTGCGTGCGCAGTCCGTATAATTTTCTGGAAGGTTTTTGTATGAAAAATGGATTAAATTATGAATTAGAGCTTTAAAACTCAACTGAGTTGACTTCGGTCAACATTTTGAGCAAACGAACCCGGATCCAAGTTTTGACCATTCCGGTAGTTCCCTATCGTAATTTTGGACTAAGGAGCATGTTCGGATTTGGATTTGGAAGTCCGAAGAACAATTCGGCGCATTTTGGCGAAAGTTGGAAAATAGAAGATTTTTGGAAAAGTTTGACCGAGAGTTGACTTTTTGATATCGGGTTCGGAATCCAATTCTGAAAATTTTCATAGATTCGTTATGTCATTTTTGACTTGTGTGCAAAATTTGAAGTCATTCCGGATTGATTTGATATGTTTCGGCGCAAAAATGTAGAAGTTGGAAGATTCGAAAACTCATAATTCAATTCGATGCGTGATTCGTAATTTCGGTGTTGTTTGACGTGGTTTGAAGCATTGATTAAGTTCGTATTGTATTTTGGGACATGTTGGTATAATTGGTTAAGGTCCCGAGGACCTCGGGTTGATTTCGGAAGGTTAACGGAATGGAAATCGGACAAAAAGGGTTGCTGGAATTTTCTGCAGAAGCTGTCTTGGACAGCAACTATGCAATCGTGGAGCTTATTTTTGGAAGCTTATATCTCGAAATCTATAAGGAATCTGGAAATATGTAAAACATGAACGTTGTAGCCCTTGCATCCTAGTTTCCAGAAAGCTAAACTATTAATTATTTTTATATTTGTATAGAAAGTTATGATCAATTGAATAAGGGTTGGTAAAGCTGTTTTAAAATTTTCCAGAAATGTTTGATGCTAGTAGGCTACTTTGGAAGATTATACCTCTAAATCCATAAGGAATCTGAAAATGTGCAAAACATGAAAGTTGTAGCCCTTGAATTCTAGTTTCCAGAAAGTTAAACCATTTGTCATTCCGACATTTGTACCGAAAGTTATGTCAGATTTAGTGAAGGCCGGGACTGCCTATTTTGGCTGGAAATAAGTGCAAGTTGCATTTCATAGATGCGACTTGCCTGGAAAACAGTTTATATTCCGGAATTAGCCATTTTTATTCATTTGTGACGATTGTAGAGCTCGGGAAAAGCGATTTTCAACAGATTTTTCAAGGGAAACATTTGGGGTAAGTGTTCTATATCCGAAAGTATTTATATTACATAAATCCATGGTTATTTTCATCGTTTATTTCGAATTTGGATGAAAGAAATTGAAGTTTTTGTAAAACTTTCCAAAAATGAAAATTTAGGATTTGAAGGTCCATTTGATATCGGAATTCGATAATTTTTGTATGGTTGAACTCGTATCGGAATGAGTTATCGGATTTTATGTGTTTCGTCGGATTCCGAGACGTGGGCCTCACGGGCAATTTTGAGCTAAATTTCGGATTTAATTTGGAAAATGTGTAAATTCATATGGAATTAATTCGTACGATTTATATTGAGTATATTGAATTATTATGACTAGATTTGAAGCTTCGGACGAATTTGCGAGGCAAAGGCTTATTGGAATTTTGAATTGATAGCAAAGCGAGGTAAGTGTTTGGTCTAACCTTAGCTTGAGGGATTAGGAGTTGTGTCATAATTGTTATGTGTTATTTGTCGAGTACGACGTATAGGCATGGTGACGAGTATCTATACGTTGGTGTCAAGCATGCCCGTGAGTCTTATACTTTGATTAATATGACTCCTATTTGACTTAACTGAAGAGTTTTGCCTCTCCTATTGTTATGTTATATTTTTCATAACTACTTGACTCCTGTTGATTTCCTTATTATTGACTTGTATATTGTGGGATCGCTGTTACGTGTTAGTTTTCTCGTTATTGAACTGTTTCCTTTATGCCAGTACTCTTTTCTGTGGTTATTCCTTTGAGCTGATTCTACCATTTTTCTCGTGATTTACAGCCCTGAGTTGATTTACTTATATTACCTGGTATTATTATCATTTGTTGTTGTTATATGTATTGCGTGATATCCGATCCTTCTATTGTGCTGTAACTGTTGATTCTGTTGGTTGCGTTGTGTATTTACTTTGGGACTACGGATGTGGGATTCCGGTAGCTCCCCCTAGTTTGTTTACTTTTGGGACTACGGGTTAGATTCCCGAGAGATTCCCCTGCATATTTACTTTGGGACTACGGGCTAGATTCCCGGGAGATCCCCCTGCACATTTACTTTGGGACTACGGGTTGGATTCCCGGGAGATTTCCCTGCACATTTACTTTGGGACTACGGGTTAGATTCCCGGGAGATCCCCCTGCACATATATTGAGGATACCAAGAGATCCTCGGGATACCAAGAGATCCCTAGCTCATATACGAAGGATACTGAGAGATCCCCGAGTATTTACAATTCGGACTACAGGACGGTATCTTGGGAGATTCCCGGTTGTTATCTCTGCATTGAGTTGTACTCCTTCCGTGATTATTTTATCTCCGTTGTAATTGTTGTTATCAATTCAAGTGTTTTAATGGTTTAGATTTCCTTCACGGCTGTGATCCTTTGTGTAGAAATTCATAGTGTTGAGAATACCTCGCCCTATTGTTTTATATATATTCAATACTTTAAATTTCAACAATTGTTATATTTTTAACTCAATTGATTTCTCAGCTAAATTTTCCTTAAACCGTTTGAGGTTGTACTTTACTTAAAAAGGGATTTCTTCTATATTTTGATTTATTGACTTCTCGTATTAAAGGTAATAATTCATTCGATATTGTACTTCAATTGAAAAGGGTATTTTCTTTATCAAATGATTTCTAAAAATAACTTCATCTTTTCTTGTTGATTTCCTATTTGGGTTGGGAGTTGTACCCTACTTTATGTTAAGTGAATGAGGCTCCTTGAGCATTCTTAATTGTATTGGGTTATGGAACCTATGAACTGAGTAATATGAGGATATTGTTGTGAAAAATAAGACAGAAATATGTGGGCATGAGGTGCCATGAAAATATGAAAGTGGGCTGAGACCAATATTATTTATGATTTTGAAATGAGGCGTCACAAGATGACTTTTACTCGAAAGGAAATATATTCGAAATATATTTATTGAAAAGCATATTATCTTAGAGATTACTACTTGAAGGATTTATTATCACGACCCGGATTTCCCACTCTCGGGAGTCGTGATGGCGCCTAATAATAGGAGCTAGGCAAGCCAATTATCGAATACCTCTTTTAGCGAACATCGACAATATTAACAACAATGAAGCATTTAACGAATAAGGCGGAAGTCTCAAATAAAATTTACTAAAAGAAATGCGGAAGTTTAACAATCCTCTACCCAAGACTGGTGTCACAATACTCACGAACGTCTAGAGAAATACTAAATACAAGGTGTGAATGAAACATAAAATTGTCTGCTACGGTACAACGATAACAAACTGAATAAAATAGAAAGGACTCCGAGCATGCGGACGTCAGCAAGGCTACCTCGAATGTCCCTGGACTGGAAACTCGCTCCCAGGATGCTACTGCTACTCAAATGCTGCTCCAGCACCTGGATCTGTGCAAAAAGATGCACAGAGTATAGCATCAGCACAACCGACCCCATGTACTGGTAAGTGCCTGGCCTAACCCCGGCGAAGTAGTGACGAGGCTAGACCGGACTACCAAACAAGCCTGTGCAGATCAAATATATATATATATATATATATATATACGCAATAGAAGAGAATACAGAAATTTAACAAGTCAAGAGGGAGGGGAGCATGCTGTAGGGGCTGTAGCAGTTTAGAATACAAGGTCAGTAATTAAGGAATGAAACGGTACAACTACAAAGTCAACGAGAATGATAATCAAAACATGGTACGGAATGTCCCTTCGTGCATTACTAATCAAAACATGGCACGGAATGTCCCTTCGTGCATTAATAATCAAAACATGGCACGGAATGTTCCTTCGTGCATCAATAATCAAAACATGGAACGGAATGTTCCTTCGTGCAATAATAATCAAAACATGGCACGGAATGTTCCTTCGTGCAATAATAATCAAAACATGGCACGGAATGTTCCTTCGTGTATTAATAATCAAAACATGGCACGGAATGTTCCTTCGTGCATTAATAATCAAAACATGGCACGGAATGTTCCTTCGTGCAATAATAATCAAAACATGGCACGGAATTTTCCTTCGTGCAATAATAATCAAAACATGGCATGTTCCTTCGTGCAATATTAATCAAAACATGGCACCGGAATGACCCTTCGTGCCTAATCACTCTTCCTCACCCAAACAACAATCACAACAAAACGGGGCAAGGGGATAGACAAACAACATTAAATATCCCGACAAGGGAGAACAAAGCAAAACAGTTAAATCCCAGCAAGGGAGAACAAAGCAAATAGCTAAATCCCGGCAAGGGAGATAATCAATATACTCAAAACATCCCGGCAAGGGAGAACAAAGCAAAACAATTAAATCCCGGCAAGGGAGATAATCAATATACTCAAAACATCCCGGCAAGGGAATAATCACATCTCTTTCTATTACGTTCATTTCTTACTTTATAATCAAGTCAAAAATCGAGCCAACGCTCCAAGGAGTTTACAAATCATATTTCCTTCTCATTCTCTTCATATCATATAGAAACCATCAATTAACAAGGAAGAGTCACTACCGAATCCCAAATAAGCACAAATAAGGACCCACGGTCATGCTAGACACCGGTNCTTTCCTCTAGAATCCAACTCCGAAACAATGATATCTAGGCATAATTAATTCAATAATATCAATTGAGGCTCAACAACAAAATCCCATAGCCTAGAAATGAATTTCCTATCATTCTTCCAAAAATACCAAAATCCGACACCGGGCCCACATGGTCTAAGCTCAAGCCTCTGACCAAAATCCAATCACCCATAACCCTAAGAGTTCAAATATGTAGTTTGTTTCAAGATTCGACCCCAAATTGAGGTTGAATCACTCAAAATTCCCAAAGCCCTAGTTCTACCCAAAACCCCCATTTTCTACCTTGAATTCATGACTTGGGGCTAGGAAATTAGTGTTTAGATGAAAGGATTAGGAGATAATGAAGTTAAGAATACTTACCCAAAGAGATATGGAGGAAGAGGAGCTTGAAAATCGTCTATGGAGTGTGAAAGAGAAGAGCCCGTGTGAAAAAGTGAGAAAAATCCCGTAATGAAGGTTCTGTTTTTTATCAAAAATCACTAGACGAAATTGTTCTATGCGATCGCGGAGCAAGGGATGCGATCGCATAGAGTAAGAGAAGACTGGTCACTGCGATCGCATGGGAGGACCTGCGATACGCAAGTAGAGGGAAAAAAATGGGGCTGCTCAGATTAAAGCTATGCGATCGCGGGGGTAAGGGCTGCGATCGCATTGAAGGACTGGACAAAGCTACGCGATCGCGTTGGGATTATTGCGATCGCATAGAACAAACGGGGCAACTTGAAATTTACTCTATGCGATCGCGGAGGCTCCTATGCGATCGCATAGAGCAATGTACCAGATACCAGCAAACAGCAAAATACCAGATTTTTTCTAAGTGCAAAACCACCCCGAACCACCTCCAAATCACTCCCGAGCCCTCGGGGCTCCCAACAAAACACACACGCTAACTCAATAACATCCTACGAACTTATTCGAGCGATCAAATCGCGAAAATAACATCAAAATCGAAGAATCAAACCTCAAAACTCATGATTTTCATTTCAAAGTTCATAAACTTCCAACTTAGCTATTTAGGTCCGAAACACGTCAAACGACGTCCGATTTCGACCAAATTTCACAGAAAACGCTTAACGCATATTTAAGACCTGTACCGGGCGGCGGAACCAAAATACGAGCCCGATACCTATATTTTCTAACTCATTTTCATTTCCATTTTTCCTGAATAATTTTAGAAAACAATTTAACAGAAAAATTCTTTTACCCGGGTTCTGGACCTCGGATTTCGACTCCGGGCACATGCCCGAGTCCCATATTTTTCTACGGACCTCCCGGGACCGTCACATCGCGGGTCCGGGTCCGGGTCCGTTTACCCAAAATGTTGACCAAAGTCAACTATATCAATATTAATATCAAAATTCTTTAAATTTTTCACAGAATTCACATATTTTAACATAAAAATTTTCCGGCTTCGCGCTCGGACTGCGCACGCAAATCGGGGCAACTAAAAGTGAGGTTTCCAAGGCCTCGGAAGCACGGAGAAAGGGAGAAATACGGTGATGACCCTTTGGGTCGTCACACTTCTATACCTGTATCTCAAGTACGCATGCCAAAAATAATGTATCTCAGTGATGAAGTCATGTACTCACACTCTTAAAGTACTCAATCTCTCTGTCTCGTACTTTTCACTCAGCACGCTCAATCACTCGACACCTCAATAACCTAGTACTGAATAGGGCAGATCCAGCCCAAACATGATATGTCCAAGGCGGA
Source organism: Nicotiana attenuata (assembly GCF_001879085.1). NCBI lineage: Eukaryota > Viridiplantae > Streptophyta > Magnoliopsida > Solanales > Solanaceae > Nicotiana > Nicotiana attenuata. The sequence goes on from NW_017670279.1 coordinate 956,463, forward strand.
TCCAGCCCAATGTAAATGAACCAGGGCAGATCCAGCCTCAAATGCAAATAGACCAGGGCAGATCCAGCCCAAATACAAATGTTTGCTTGCAATTGCGCCCACTGTGGATGTGCAGACACCGGAGGGGCCGATCCAGCCCATGTATTATAATAAGCCAAATCCTGGCATGAATCAATAAAATAGGGCATATCCAGCCCAAGGATAATAAATCCTGCTGCGGCGTGCAACCCGATCCCCTCATGAATCAATAATCCAAGGCAGATCCAACCCAAGAATAGTAAATACTGTTGCGGCGTACAAACCGATCCCATCAATAACACTCACAATCCCACCCTCAGGCCCGAACTCAGTCATCAATCTCTCCAGTCTCTCGGGCTTACAATACTCATGCTAAGCAACCCTAATAAATGATACGAGATGTGACAATATACGATAACATAGACTGAGATGTGATATGTAATGATGAATGCGATTGAGTACATAACTGCAATTAAGCAAATAACTTAACAATAAAGAACAAGCACTATGGGTTCCAATAATACCAGCATATAGCTTAAACAAGATTTCTAGCATCAATAACAGCTGAGGTGCTCTAACACATAGAGTATAGTAAAAATGTTCAGATAAGTTAACTACACAGTTCTATGGAATTGACTAAATCACTATTCGGTGCACGCCCAAACTCCAGTCTCCTAGCATGCGCGTCACCTCAACATCAATCATGTACCACGTAATTTGGGGTTTCATACCCTCAACACCAAGTTTAGAAGTGTTACTTACCTTGAACAAGCCAAATCCAATGCCGAGCAAGCCGAACAATACTCCAAGAATGCCATCCCGTGCGTACCGACCTCCGAACGGCTCAAAACTAGCCAAAAGCAACTCAAGAACATCAAATAAAGCCTAAAGAAGCAATTCCAAATGATAAATGTCGAATCCTTAATCAAAAGCCAAAAATCGACCAAAAAGTCAAATTCGGGCCCCCGCCTCGAAACCTCACGAAACTTATAAAATCCGATAACCCATTCAATTACAAGTCCAGCCATACTAGTTTCACCCAAATCCAACTCCAAATCGATGTTCAAAACTCAAAAACTCACTCTATGAAACTTTAGGCTAAAACCCCCAATTTCTCTTTACAATTCAATATCCAAATGCCAAAATCGAAGATAGATTCATGAAATATAATCAAAAGCGAATAGAGAATACTTACCCCAATCCACGTGGTGAAAATCACTTCAAAAATCGCTTCAATCCGTGCCATAAATCTCAAATATGATAAAAGAACCAAAACCTCGATTTATAGGTTCTGCCCAACGATTATCGCTTTGCAACCAAATTTCCGCTTCTGCGGACACACACTTGCGGCCCAATCCCCGCTTCCGCGAACAAACCAAACTCAGCAGCCATCACTTCTGCGGAACATCACTTCACGCATGCGCGCCCGTAGGTGCGGCTCTGCCATCGCACCCGCGCCATACCTCGCCCCTACGACCCAAGGCACCGCTTCTGCGCTTCCGCAGGTGCGGCCCATTTCTCGCATCTGCGGAGCCCTGCTCCCAGTTCCACTTCCGCTGCTAGGACTCTTTTGCCGCTTTTGCAGCTCTGCACCTGCACCCATAACTCCGTAGGTTTGGTCACACCAGAACCAGCAGCCTCAACAATTTTCAACATGCGACAAAATAATTCGAACCTCGTTCGAAGCTCACCCGAGCCACTCGGGACCTCGTCCAAATATACCAACAAGCCCCATGACATAACACGGACCTAATCGAGGCGTCAAATCACGCATAACAACGTCGAAACGGCGAATCGCACCTCAAATCAAACTTAATGAACTTTTGAACTTTCAACTTCCATAACTTGCGCCGAAACATATCAAATCAACTCGGAATGAACTCAAATTTTGCACACAAGTCCCAAATGACATATCGAAGCTATTCCAATTCCTGGAACCACAATCCGGATCCGATATCCTCAAAGTTAACTTTCGGTCAAACTTATGAACTTTCCAAACCTTCAGATTTCCTACTTTTGCAATTAGTGTCGAATCCTTCTAAAAATATCCAATTGAAAATACAAGCATACGCCCGAGTCTAAAATCGCCATCCTGACCTAACGGAACCATCAAAACTCCGTTCCAAGGTCAAATTCACAAAAGTCAAACTTGGTCAACTCTTCCAACTTTAAGCTTTAACAATAAAATTCATTCTTCCAAATTACTTCCGAATAACCTGAAAGACAAAACCGACGATTCACACACGTCACAACACATCATACGGAGCTACTCATTCCCTCAAACTACCGAGCGAAGTGCAATTGCTCAAAACGACCGATCGGGTCATTACATTCTCCCCTACTTAGACATACGTTCGTCCTTGAATGTGCCAAGAGTTGTTCCAAAGCCGTCAATCACTATGTAACCTTACCACGCACATACCCGGGGGGTGATCCCACGTCACCCTATTCCATATAGGCCCGACAACACAATATAACTGAAGATCATTACTTCAACCTTAGCCCGTAAGGCACAAAATCCATTTTTCAACATCCGGAATTTCTATAAGACCTGAATCTCGCATCTACACCCTGTATAAGCCTGAACAAGCTGCATCAAGATGTAACCATAACCCAAGATGTAATCACATGACATACCACACGACTCGCATACTCGTAGCAAAATTTCTGGTCACAGTAGTTGCTCAAAACAACCCAATACCGTCAATAAACCTTATATCAAACAAAACCTCGTTCTAAAGCCTTTGTATACCGCAGATGATGAGAGAAACACACAAAAACTCATAACTATTCATCGGATCAACAAGTCATGGAGCTCCCTCTCCTTCGACAAGAACTGTAGCCAAATTTCTAAGCCGATTAGCGACCTTATCCTTCCAAATATGCTGCAATCAAATCCGACATCACCCATTCTAGGTCCAACAAGCTCATCTCTTCAAACACAACCATTCCAGTGACATACAACACTAATACAACCTAAAGTCACAACCGTGCAGTCACTGCACGACCAAGCAACAATTTAAATGTACTTAAACATGGAAAATGACTCAAATGGGAGGACCGTCTCGCAAACTCGACAAGTAATACCACAACTGCAATACTATGAACCCATCATACATAGTATAACCAAGACACATGAATCTAACACAAAGGATCATATCTCAACATAACTCCGCCGCAATGCGTGAACCCATCTAAACACTTGTCCATATGAAATACCTCAAGTCACAATGCTCAAAACAATAACCATACGCAATTCGATATCAAATACACGAAGCGTGTAACCATAGCCATGGAGAAGAAAATACCACAATATACCACAGCCCGGAGAGAACATAACCAAGGCACAATCAACCATTCCACACCCCAATAACTATCTCGCTCGAATTCCGTTATGAGGCCCAAACATAATCGCACCATGTGTGCATATAACTAACAAATCACAACCCCTCGTAACATAGAGGAGTAACACATAGATCATATCAGAACATGAATAAGCTCAACTCTAACGGGATGGCACATCCCTCAATAACAGCAATATGAAGTCAACCAATCCAACCCGGTGAACACACATCCTCATTGGGCCTACCAATGGACCCCAAATCAACTCTGGTCACCCACAAATAGATACATAACCCCCTGAAAGTCCACAATGACTGAACCAAAAAGCATACTATCATCTAGCTAGCTTTGGCCACATCTTCACAGTCCACAACCACGAAATAATCCGTTTTTGAGAATTTTCGGTCTCCAAATACATATAACACATCACCATAACCGATCCCAAAACCACCGCCCGAATGTCTAACACATCTCTCATACACGATCATCCCACGAGGAATACTTCTAAAATTCTTCCGTGCCATATAGCAAAAATCCCGAATATCAGTAGTTAATCAACCAGGCGAGTACCGCAATACCAATGAAGCATCCGTAAGTCAAAACTCAGTGCGCCTTCTAATATGTGCACCCTTCTCAGGCAATAATAAGTAGTTATAACATCTATCTCAACATCGGAAATCGTCCATGACATCCTAAGAATTTATGATCTTCCCTTCAAAACTGACCCGTGACCTTGCACATACAAATCTCAATCCCACACAACACACCACAGCTATCATGCCATCATAGGAGAAGTACGAGAACCTCATAATCAACTCCAAGTCACCAGCAGAATACATACCCGATCAGTCAGAAAACTTCCATTTGATCTCCTAGGAGAAAATCACAATACGCAACATGTTCCTTACGCCAGTAGGAAATATACACCTCGAACTGTGGTAGTAACCATCGAGAACTCTTTGAAGCCCATTTGCACATAACCAAGCCATCAGAACTGAATATTTCTAGCTTAATCAAGCCATGCAGGTCGCCAAATTCAAGATTATTGCCATAAAACACCTGGAGATACTCACCACATCATAAGTACCCAGAGAACCGATCATACCCATTACTGTGCTGATGCAACCTACTATCAAGCTATCCTATTTCTCCGAGTTACTTTCGAATTACCCTCAAGGTGACACTTCTCCTTGCCAGAACACCACGATCCCTAACCAAAACTCACCCCATGAGATCCTACCATAAAATCACACCGCCTTAAGCCTATAAGCCGCCGTATTCCCTCTTAAGCACCCCAAAAGTACCACAACCGAGACACCCACTCTGAAGAAACCTTCTGTGAATCTAATGGCGTTTCTTTCACCTTCCTGGTAATGAAATATAGAGTCCATAATGATACCGAAACACTACGAGTCTCGACACCATCCGATGTACTCTCAGATTCTAGCCATATACAAATCCAAAATATTCTCAATTTCTACATATAAATCCGAAAAGTCATCCACTTTTCTCAAATCTAAATTGCACCGATCAAACAAGTCGAGCGACCTATGCCCCATTAGCACGACAATACCCAAAGAAGTAACTCTGCCCTAATACGACCGAGCAAAGTCTTACTCCATGCGCACTACATCTTCCATAATAACAACTCAATCATTCCATGATTCCTATATACGCATAAAGTGTAACATAACCCGTATCCAGAAATTCCTCTACTCGAGTCATCCTTGATCTTAATCTTTACAAGTAATATCCGATTCACAAGTATGCCTTACAGCGAAACCAGTATAACCCATAACCAAGCAATCAAATCGTCGATAGCACTCCCCCACTTGGCTCAAAGCCATAGAATGAAAAACTCAATAATTCATAATACCCATACTCTATTACTTCCATAATCCCACACCGAAGTTCAACTCAATCCTTCATAAGCTCATGTAAGAAAACCATCTAATACTTCAAATCATCAGTAAATCTCACATTCATCCTCGTGATGGTCAGGTCAACTATTACCACTGATCCCAAACTCAGATCAAACAAATATAACTCATTGGTAGAAAAGAAAGACTCCACACAACATCATAAAGATCACACATCCATAGATTACCCTGCAGGTTATAACCCACCTGCTTAGCCTCAAACTGACATCTCTTTATACCTTTTCACAGCCACAACTACTACGCAATCACTAAATCTTCCCGAGTCTGAACTCATCAACGAGACACGAGAATCTAATTCATTCCACAATTAAACAACATGAAAGGTCCTTCAATACACTCAGAACTCAAGACTATACGCCACATCAAGATAGAAATCAAGCACCTAATAGTCCTCTTACATCCCAAGAAAACTATTCTCGTTACAATCAAACCATCTAAACACATCCCGCAGTCATATCATACTCATTATATAGCCATCCATCCACTCGTCGAGTCACAAATTCCACTCATAGGGACGTTACTAGACATATAAGTCCAAAAGCAAGTGCTCACACAACCTAAATCCCTGTGCTCAAGCTACAGTCAAAACCCGACCTCAAGTCCTCCAGACTGGCCAATCATCAGCACACAGAGATCACATCTCGTACCTCATCCATGGAACCACAAGCCGTCGATGCACAACTGATACCGAGCGCCCACATGCATACACGGATGCGTGGAAAGGATTCAAAGAGTTACGCTTCAAGCTGAATCAGTGTCGCACGATAAGGAAAGAAATATGGGAAGTTTATCCTAAATGCCCTGTAGCCCCTCGAAGATAGGTATGGATGACATCATACCGATCTGCAAGACTCTACTAGACACTTGCTCACGACTTGTAGAACCTATGAACCTAGAGCTCCGATACCAACTTGCCACGATCCAAAATCTCACAAATCGTGATGGCACCTAACCCAACCCGCTAGGTAATATTTTACTGATGCCCGAGGGGCTTATGAGATTCTGACTGAGTAAGGCCAAGGGCCTGTATTGTGAGGATACTTTTGGGTCGGGATGCACGCCGCAACAGTGATATACTTATTATGATAATGAGGCCGAGGGCCTGAGATTGTGCGCCATGAGGTGGCTTGATATTGAAATGAGGCCGAGAGCCTGTTTATGATGCCACGAGATGGCTTGATATTGCGCTTGGGCTGTAAGGGGCCCCTCCAGGAGTTTGCACACCCCCAGTAAGCGCGGGTACCCATTGTGATGTGAGATATAGCCCGAGAGGCTGGTATGGTTCTGAGATATAGCCCGAGGACCTGGTATTGTTCTGAGATATTGCCCGAGGGGCGGATTTGTTGACATTGTGTCGAGGGGCAAACCTTTATGTACTTATCTCTCTTATTTACCTGTCATGTACCTGTTTAATTGTGTAATTGTGCCCGAGGGGTCTTCTATGCTTATCTGTTCTAATTGTTTGCATTCAATTGCTTAACTGTTGAAAAGCCATTTTTTTGAAGAAGTTTAAACTGAGCTAAGGTGCTTAAGAGATTTCACAGCTTCATTTCTTTCTTACTGGTTTTGTACTGCTTCTATACAGCATGTTGATGTACACTTCGTGATTTCATATCACTCGGTCTTCATTTATTTTTATTACTCACTGAGTTGGAAGTACTCACTTTACTCCCTGCACCTTGTGTGCAGATTCAGGTATTTCTAAACCCGGTAGCGGGTATTGGTTGCTCAGAGGCAAAGTCATCGGAGTTTAGCAAGGTAGCTGCCCGACGTTCGCAGCCCTGCTTTTCTCCCTCTCGATTTCATTAGACCGTATTTAGTACATTTTTGACTCTAGTTGTATTCGGACCTTGGTAGATGCTCATGACTAGTGACACCCCGATGTCGGGCTGTGTTGGTTTTTATTTCCGCAAATTATACTGTTAAATGCTCATTTTGGGATTTTATTTCTAATTAAAGACTTAGTAGTTATTGTTTTAGTTGTTTAAAGTGAATTGGAGGTGTGTCGGCTGGCCTTGTCTTCACGAGAGGTGCCATCACGACCGGTTTGGGATTTAGGGTCGTGACATTTATACAAAGAATTCCCCAAGGTCTGGTAGTACAAATCATGAGCTTCTAAGATTTGGATTTTTACAAAATTGAATTGAAATAAGTACAACATCTGTCTGAAATGTAAATGAAAAGAATTCGAAGCTAATGCTACCAAGGTCAAGTGATAGCCATAACTGGAATGCAGGTACATCTTCAGATCCAGCTCCCGCCGTACGCATAAACATCAACATCCAACATCTACATGCAAGGTGCAGAAGTGTAGTATGAGTACAACCGACCCCATGTACTCAATAAGTAACAAACCTAACCTTAGGTTGAAAGTAGTGACGAGCTAGGACAAGGGTCTTAGCCCAACTCCAATAATCAGCAACAGTTCATAATAATATAATAAAGATGGTACAAGAAATAACTCAGCTTGTTCACAGTTACGGAAAAATAGGCATGCTTTTCAAGTATAACAGTAGATCCAAAATCTTTCACCGAAAACCCCAAATATATGAATAAATTTGAAAACTGTGATTTTTTTCCTAAAAACCTTTCAATAATAAATACGATGTTTTCAGATAGCATGAGGGAAACACATCTCTATGCCTACATGTCAATATATGGGAGAAATCATGAATGTCACAAAAAACGGGTAGCGTGAGGAAATGCACTTATATACTTGTATCTCAAGTACGCATGCCAAATATAATGCATCTCAGTGATGAACTCATGTACTCACACTCTCAAAGTACTCAATCTCTCTGTCTCATAATTTCTACTCATCACGCTCAATCACTCGACACACTCAGTAACCCAGTACTGAACAGGAAAGATCCAGCCCAGGGCAGATCCAACCCAAACACGATAGGTCCAGGGCAGATCCAGCCCAATGCAAATGAACCAGGGCAGATCCAGCCCCAAATGCTAATAGGCCAAGGTATATCCAGCCCAAATATAAAGGTTTGCTAGTAGTTTCGCCCACTATGGATGTGTAGGCACCGGAGGGGTCGTTCTAGCCCAAGCGCTATAATAAGCCATATCCTTGCATGAATCAATAAAACAGGGTAGATCCATCCCAAGGATAATAAATCTTGTTGTGGCGTGCAGCCCGATCCCCTCATGAATTAATAATACAGGGCAGATCTAGCCAAAGAATAGTAAATCCTGATGCAGCGTGTAGCCTGATCCCATCAATAACACTCACAATCCCGCCCTCAGGCCCCAACTAAGTCATCAATCTCTCCAGTCTCTCGGGCTTACAACACTCATGCTAAGCAGCCCTAATAAATTATACGAGATGTGACAATATACGATAACATAGACTGAGATGTGATATGTAATGATGAATGCGACTAAGTACATAACTTGAATTAAGCAAATAACTCAACAGCAATGAACGACAACTATGGGTTCCAATAATACTAGCATATAGCCTAAACATGATTTCTAACATCAATTACAGCTCAAGTTCTCTAACACATACAGTACAGTAAAAATGTTCAAATAAGATAGCTACACAGTTCTATGGAATCTACTAATCATAATTCATACGGTGCACGCCCACACGCGCGTCAACTATCATGCGCGTCACCTCAACATCAATCGTGTAACACATAATTTGGGGTTTCATACCCTCAACACCAAGTTTAGAAGTGTAACTTACCTTGAACAAGCCAAATCGAATGACGAGCAAGCCGAACGATACTCCAAGAATGCCATCCCGCGTGTACCAACCTCCGAACAACTCGAATCTAGCCAAAAGCAACTCTAGAACATCGAATAAAGCCTAAGGAAGCAATTCCAAATGATAAAGGTCGAATCCTCAATCAAAAGCCCAAAAGTCGACCAAAAAGTCAAACCTAGGCCCGCACCTCTGAACTCGACGAAACTTATAAAATCCGACAAACCATTCATATACGAGTCCAACCATACTAGTTTCACCCAAATCCGACTCCGAATCGATGTTCAAAACACAAAAATTCACTATATGAAACTTTAGGCTAAAACCCCCAATTTCTCTTTACATTTCATAATCCAAATACCAAAATCGAAGATAGATTCATGAAATTTAATAAAAGATGAATAGAGAACACTTACCCCAATCCACGTGGTGAAAATCACTTCAAAAATCACCTCAATCCGAGCCCCAAATCTCAAAATATGATAAAAGAACCAAAACCTCGATTTATAGGTTCTGCCCAGCAGTTATCGCATTTGCGAACCAAATTTCCGCTTCTGCGGACACGCACATGCGGCCTAATCTCCGCTTCTGCGAACAAACCAAACTTAGCAGCCATCGCTTCTATGGAACATCACTTTGCACCTGCGCGCCTGCAATTGCGGCTCTGCTATCGCACCTGCGCCATACCTTGCCCCTGCGCCATACCTCGCCCCTGCGACCCAAGGCGCCGCTTCTGCGCTTCCGCAAGTGCAGCCCATTTCTCGCATCTGCGGAGTGCTGCTCCCAGTTCCACTTTCGTTCTTGCGACTCTTTTGCCACTTTTGCAGCTCCGCACCTGCGCCCATAACTCCGCAGGTGCGGTCACACTAGAACTAGCAGCCTCAGGAATGTGTAACATGCGACAAAATAATCCGAAGCTTACTCTAGCCCCTCGGGACCTTGTTCAAATATATCAACAAGTCCCATGATATAACACGGACCTGCTCAAGGCCTCAAATTACGCATAACAACGTCGAGTCAAATAAAATTTAATGATCTTTTAAACTTTCAACTACCAAAACTCGCGCCGAAGCATATCAAATCAACTCGGAATGAACTCAAATTTTGCACACAAATCCCAAATGACATATCGAAGCTATTCCAATTGCTGGAACCACAATCCGGATCTGATATCCTCAAAGTTAACTTCCAGTCAAACTTATGAACTTTCCAAACCTTTAAATTTCCAACTTTCGCTAATTAGTGTCGAATCCTTCTAAAAATATCCAATTGCACATACGACCAAGTCCAAAATACCAACTTAAACATACGTTCGTCCTCGAACGTACCAAAAGTTGTTCCAAAGCCATCAATCACTGTGTAAACTTACCACACACATACCCGGGGGTTATCCCACGTCACCCTATTTCATATAGGCCCGAAAACACAACATAACTGAAGATCATCACTTCAACCTTCGCCCGTAAGCCACAGAATCAAATTTTCAGCATCCGAAATTTCTATAAGACCCGAATCTCGCGTCTAAACACTGTATAAGCCTGAACATGCCGCATCAAGCCATAACTATAACCCAAGATGTAATCACATGACATACCACACGAATCGCATCCTCGTAGCAAAATTTCCGATCATAGTAGCTGCTCAAAACTACCCAATACCGGCAATAAACCTCATATCAAACAAAACCTCATTCTAAAGCTTTTGTACACTGCAGATGATGAAAGAAACAAGCGGAAACTCATATCTATTCATCAGATCAACAAGTCATGGAGCTCCCTCTCCTTCGACAAGAACTATAGCCAAATTTCTAAGCCGGTCAGCGACCTTATCCTTCCAAATATGCCGCAATCAAAAGCACCCATTATAGGTCCAACAAGCTCATCTCCTCAAACACAACCATTCTAGTGACATGCAACACCAATACAACCTAAAGTCACAACTGTGCAGTCCGTGCACCAACAAGCAACAATTCACATGTACTTAAACATAGAAAATGACTCAAATGGGAGGAGCGTCCCGCAAACTAGACAAGTAACACCAGAACTGCAATACTATGAACACATTATACATAGTAGAACCAAGACGCACGAATCTAACACAAAGGATCATATCTCAACATAACTCCGCTGCAATGCGTGGATCCCATCCAAACACTGGTCCACATGAAATAGCTCAATTCATAATTTTCAAAATCAACAACCACGTGAAATTCTATGTATTATGTGTGAGAACAACGTATATGTGAGGTGACGAGTATAGATGTGTTTTCATTGGGTTAAAGCATGCAGGTGTAAATTATTTCTTTGTATT
>NW_017670279.1:967800-1186603 GCF_001879085.1 Nicotiana attenuata
GGTGGAAAGAAAGTGAATGTACTTATATTGAAGAAGCACTTCTTTGGTGTTAAATGGGTTGGAATAAGTAAGCCTCGCGTCGTCGTTGCTTAGCTCGGCTTTGGCTTCGGCTTCGGTCAAAGTGAATGTGCTTATATTGAGAAAGCACTTCTCTTGGTATTAAATGGGTTGGAAAGAAAGTAAGTACCACAATCCGGATCTGATATCCTCAAAGTTAACTTCCAGTCAAACTTATGAACTTTCCAAACCTTTAAATTTCCAACTTTCGCTAATTAGTGTCGAATCCTTCTAAAAATATCCAATTGCACATACGACCAAGTCCAAAATACCAACTTAAACATACGTTCGTCCTCGAACGTACCAAAAGTTGTTCCAAAGCCATCAATCACTGTGTAAACTTACCACACACATACCCGGGGGTTATCCCACGTCACCCTATTTCATATAGGCCCGAAAACACAACATAACTGAAGATCATCACTTCAACCTTCGCCCGTAAGCCACAGAATCAAATTTTCAGCATCCGAAATTTCTATAAGACCCGAATCTCGCGTCTAAACACTGTATAAGCCTGAACATGCCGCATCAAGCCATAACTATAACCCAAGATGTAATCACATGACATACCACACGAATCGCATCCTCGTAGCAAAATTTCCGATCATAGTAGCTGCTCAAAACTACCCAATACCGGCAATAAACCTCATATCAAACAAAACCTCATTCTAAAGCTTTTGTACACTGCAGATGATGAAAGAAACAAGCGGAAACTCATATCTATTCATCAGATCAACAAGTCATGGAGCTCCCTCTCCTTCGACAAGAACTATAGCCAAATTTCTAAGCCGGTCAGCGACCTTATCCTTCCAAATATGCCGCAATCAAAAGCACCCATTATAGGTCCAACAAGCTCATCTCCTCAAACACAACCATTCTAGTGACATGCAACACCAATACAACCTAAAGTCACAACTGTGCAGTCCGTGCACCAACAAGCAACAATTCACATGTACTTAAACATAGAAAATGACTCAAATGGGAGGAGCGTCCCGCAAACTAGACAAGTAACACCAGAACTGCAATACTATGAACACATTATACATAGTAGAACCAAGACGCACGAATCTAACACAAAGGATCATATCTCAACATAACTCCGCTGCAATGCGTGGATCCCATCCAAACACTGGTCCACATGAAATAGCTCAATTCATAATTTTCAAAATCAACAACCACGTGAAATTCTATGTATTATGTGTGAGAACAACGTATATGTGAGGTGACGAGTATAGATGTGTTTTCATTGGGTTAAAGCATGCAGGTGTAAATTATTTCTTTGTATTATATTGTTTCGTTGACTATGTTCTCCATGCTTAGGCTTTTTTTTGGCAAATTATACTACTAGGCATGCCTAATAGCTATTTCATTGATAATAAAAAGAAAACTGAAACCACAAAGGAAAAGTACAAGTAAGGGGGACAAAGCTCTAGTATTGTTGCCTCTATGCCTTGGCTATATAATCACTCCCCTGCACCTCACATTGCCTTATGATGGCATCCTCATGTAGAGGATCATGGCTTAGCTGCCGGCAAGGTCTCACGAGGGCATATAATCTCATAGCCGCTTGGATTTTCCCAAAGGCATATGACAAGAACAAACACATACTGGGATGGGCCTTACCTTACAAATCCTATTGAGGCATAAAATCCTCATCTACTAGCAAGCATGTAAAAACTATGAACTAGAAAGCACCAAATATTCTATGATCATCACAGAGTTTATAACATACTGTGTGATACTCTGTGATGATATTACAAATGATTATGCTAAGAAAGTGATAGAATAAAATATAATAACAATTTGATTCTTGTCCCTTCTTATCCAAACTTGTAAATTCTTCGATTTGTAAATATTTAATTATTTAATCCATGCCTATGTTAGATTATTACTTTTTAATTATTCGCCTTATATTTATTGTTTAATTTGAAGATGTTGGAAATTTTGAAAGTTGATTTTCTTATCATAGCACTATAATTGAAAATTATTTCCCGCCTTGCATTTGTTATTTGGATATTGTTGCTTGGTGAGGAAGAGTGAAAAGCATGAAGGGTGTTGCCATGCATTATTTTCATTCATTATCATATATTGAGAGGTTGTGAGGATTAAAGCACGAAGGGTGATACCGTGCATTAGATCATTTATCATCATTTATCATATTATGGGAGGATGAGAGTAAAAGCACAAAGGATGATGTTGTGCCGTTTTATTTATGATATTAAATGGTGAGGACGAGAGTACAAGCACAAAGGGTGATGTCGTGCCATCTTTATTTCATTGTGTTATTTGATTTCTGGATTGGTTCTTTACTTGGTTACATTGTTGCTTATTTCAGAAGATGTTATTTCGTGATATCGTTCTTGCCATTCTTATGATACTTCCCCTTCCACATGTCCCCTCCCAGTAAATTTTTTAATATTTTGGTTACTTTATATATATATATATATATATATATATATATATATATATATATGTGCGTGTGTGTGTGTGTGTGTGTATGCGTACAGGATTTTACGTAGGTGTCTTGTCATAGCCTCATCACTACCTCGTCGAGGTTAGGCTCGACACTTACAGAGTATATTGGGTCGGTTGTACTCATGCTACACTTTTGCACTTCTTGTGCAGATACAGGTGTTGGTACCAGCGGTGTCTAGTGGTGTTCTACTCGGATCCAATGACATTCGGAGACTTGAAGTATAGCTGCACATCGTCCACAACCCTGAAGTCCCTTCTTTATCTATCCTACGGTTTATCTAGTCTCGAACAGTTGTATTTGCTTCAGACCATATATGTAGTACTCTAGTTGCTCATGTGTTCGTGACTTCGGATTCTGGGAGATGTTAGATATCGTCATATGTATTTTATTATTCCATCTCAGACTGTTTCAGTTTATTTTATTATTGTTTTAATTCGAATTGTTAAAATTGGTTAAATAATCTATCTAACATTGACTTCCCTAGCAAGTGAAATGTTAGGAACTATCATGGTCCCGAGGGTGGGATTTCGGGTCATTACATGCATATTTTCAAAATACAAATTAATGAGCTTGGGTAATATTTTATTGCGGACTTTATTGTTTGTAAAAATAAGGAGAAGTTAAACACCACAAAACATAAGTTTAGACTGAGTTTACTCAACGAACAACTAAAGTTGAAACAACTGATCCACTTTCTCTAACGAATATCTTTGATCTGCGACCATATGATCAATTGATAAAAAAGGTTGATGTGAACGAGACTGAATTATTCGATAAAATAATTTTCACCTTAAATTTCTAATTATGATATTTTTTGCTATTTATTTTTAACATATTCTAATTCTTTGGATGTGATAGGAGAAATCATTAGTTATAGTAAGGTCCAAACGAAAGAAGGTGAAAGTTCTAGGAAGTTTATGAATGTCGAACAAGAAGATGATGAGTAATAATATACATTTATTCACTGATTATGTCACGACCCCAAAACCTACCTTGTCGTGATGGCGCCTATCATGAAACTAGGCCAGCGGACACATTCCCAAAATAATTTAACATTTCAAAATAAAGATGTTTTAAAATTATTAATTAATAAAACTTCATAGCGTAAGTCTAAATAACAAAGTGCGGAAAGAAAAACAAAAGCCCGACATCAGGGTGTCACAAGTCACGAGCATCTACTAAGGACTATACGATGACAACTAAGACTATTACAATCTGGAAAGCACTAATATATTCTAACGAAGATAGGAGGGAGAAGAGCAAGGCTGCGATCGCCATGCAGCTACCTTGCCAACTCCGAATATCCGCGACGGATGGAAGAAATCAGCGCTCGCTATCACGTCCAGCAACCCCTGGATCTGCACACAAGGTGCAGGGAGTAATGTGAGTACGCCAACTCAGTAAGTAATAAAGGTAAATAAAGACTGAGCAGCACACAAATCCACGTCATGAAATAACAGTAAGTACAACATGCTTTCAATAAGTATATAAGTCAAATCCTCTCGTTTTAAAATCCAATCTTGGTAAAAGTCATTTGAAGATATTTTTCAACAGTTCAATAGAGGTTCGATGAAATATTTAAAGTAAAAGTGATGAAAATCAATAAGTAGCTCCTCAAGCAAAACATGTATCATAAACCGCCCCTCGGGCATAACATCACTAAGAACCATCCCCTCGAGCAACCTCACAATCACTCGTAACCAGCCCCTCGGGCACAACATGAATCAAGAACAACCCATCGGGCAACATTATATCACTCACTCAGGGTACCCGCACTCACTAGGGTGTACAGACTTCGGAGGGGCTCCTACAGCCCAAGCGCTATAACAAGCCACCTCGTGGCATAATCAATCAGGCCCTCTCGGCCTCTCATAATCACAAAATAGTATCAACATGCTGCGACGCGCAGCCCGATCCTATAATATCCTCACAACACAGGCCCTCGACCTCACTCAGTCAGAAACCTCTCAATCCACTCGGGCTATCAATAAAATAGGGTGCTCAGCCCAAAATATCATTTTATGCATCAAAACAGAGTAATAAAGATTGAGTTATGAAATCAGTAAAACATAGCATGACTGAGTACAGAGCTTAACTCAAAACAGTGAGGAAATAATAGTAAAAGGCCCCTAAGGGTCCAAACATCTTGGCATGAGGCCCAAATATGGCATTCAGTCCAAATCATAGAAATTCTTTCTAAAGCACATAAGTATCAAATAGTTTCAGTCAAATACGCAGCTTAATAGTTGGTACGGGACAGACCAAGTCACAACTCCCCAACAGTGCACACCCACACGCTCGTCATCTAGCATGTGTGTCACCTCAAAATAGTGAAACAATGTGTAATCCGGGGCTTCATACCCTCAGGACAAGATTTACAATCATTACTTACCTCGAACCGGTCAAATCCCTACTCCGCGATGCCCTTGCCTCTGGAATCGGCCTCCAAACGCCTCGAATCTAACCAAAAGCAATACAATATGATCAATATAGGCCAAGGGATGAACCAAACGAAAAACTATCAATTTATACCAAAATCCCGAAATTCATCCAAACCCGGCCCCCGGGCCCACGTCTTGGAATTCGAAAAAAATCACAAAACTAGAAACTCCTTTCACTCACGAGTCTATACATACCAAAACCATCAAAATCCGACCTCAAATGGTCCCCCAAATCCTCAATCAAAACTCTCCAAAACTCAAGCCCTAATCCCCTCAATTTCTTCCCCAATTTCCACAAATTTCATGCCTAAACCACTGAAATTTACCATAATCACAACTATTAAGTTCAAATAACTTACCTCAATGAGTATCCCCTTGATTCCCTCTTCAAAACCCTCCAAAAATCTCCAAAATCCGGATAGAAATGGTGAAGAACACCCAAAATTCGTGAAGGGCTTTTTAAATACCTTCTGCCCAGGCATCTCGCACATGCGGCCCATTTTCTCGCATCTGCGGACCGCTTTTGCAGTCAAACCAACCGCATCTGCAGATTTCACTTAACCGCCCTTATCCGCATCTGCGTCCCAATACCTGTATCTGCGGTCACGCAGGTGCGTTCCTCCTTCCGCACCTGCGGCTCCTGGCTTTCTTGGCCTTGGCCGCTTCTGCGGCTGCTCTCCCGCTTCTGCAAACCTCGCACCTTCGGTCCCCACTCCACATGTGCGGTTATGACAGCTGAAGGAAATCTTCAACACTTCCTCAAATCCTATCCTTGATCCGTCAACCTTGCGAAATCCACCCGAGGACCTCGGGACCTCAACCAAACATGCCAGCAAGTCACATATCACCATTCAAACTTATTCAAACCTTCGGAACACTCAAAACAACATCAAAACACCAAATCACCCTCGGATTCAAGCCTAAGGATTTCCAAACTTCCGAATTCCGCAAACGATGCCGAAACCTATCAAACCTCGTCCGAATGACCTGAAATTTCGCACGCACATCACAAATGACACTACGGACCTACTCCAATTTCCAGAATTCCATTCTGACCCCAATATCAAGATTTCCACTACCGATCGAAAAAGGCCAAATTTCCCATTTCGCCAATTCAAGCCTAAATCTACCTCGGACCTCCGAACTATATTCCGAACACGCTCCTAAGTCCAAAATCACCTAACGAAGCTAACCAAACTGTCAGAATTCATATCCGAGACCTTCTGCACATAAGTCAACATCCAGTTGACTTTTCCAACTTAAGCTTCTAAATAAGAGACTAAGTGTCTCATACCAATCCAGAACCACTCCAGACCCGAACCAACCAACACGATACGATGAAATACAGCTGAACAATATATAAAGAAGCAAAAATAGGGGAAACAGGGCTGTAACTCAGAAACGACCGGTCGGGTCGTTGTAGATTATGGGTTGATTTGGCAATTACATATGATAAAAATTATATATCTATTCCTATTTGGCAGGAGGAACATGTTGTCTTCTACATTATGGGGAGAATTTATTGATTAAATTGTACTTCACCTATAAGTTCTAACAACTAGCCTATTGTTATTATTATGCAGCTTATAAAAGCACATAAATTTCAAGGTGTAATGGCCCAAACCCCTCCAAGTCATGATGGCACATAACCCAACTCGCTAGGTAAGCCAAACAACAAATATTCAATAATCAAACAACTCAAATAAAATATCATCAATAATCAATGAATAAAATAGCTAAATTTCGTACAATATATCACGGATTGGTAGTATAAGTCATGAGCTACTAGATTAATAATACAACTATGGTACAAAGGAACAGTACAACTTCTATCTAAAGTTTTACGTAAACAAAAATAAAGTCCTAAACTACCATGAACAAATAGTAGCTTGATTCCGGTTGCAGCTACAACTGCAACGCTATCCTTCGTCATCCACAACAACTTAGCTCCAAGATCTGCATGCAAGGTGCAAAATTGTAGTATGAGTACAATCGATCCCATGTACTCAGTAATTATTCTGACTAACCTCGATGAAGTAGTGATAAGCTTTTAGGTCAAGGATACAGAATTTACATAAGCTGTATAGTGTAAAACATATGCGTAAACCCAGTAAAAGTATCAAAATCTAAGCATGAAATACAGGTATAACCAATTAGTGCACATAGAGAAGATGTGCACAAGTCTTATAACACTTTAGCATATAGAGAAGATACGTATTTAATCTCAGATAACACGTCAATAATTGCATATAGTGAAGATATGCACAAGTTTCGTACTAGTTTAACAGCTCAGCATATAGAAAATTTTCACGACCCAAACCGATGAGCGCGATGGGCACCCGGCACCTTACTCAATCGAGTACCAACATAACGTATCTTTTCATGTCATACTATCATAGATAACTCATCCGGAAGGTTGCCTTGAGATAAGTAGAATACAACATGTGATACCAACTTATACATAAGACATACGGGCCTACACGACCAAAATAACCACTCGTATACTGAACATAGGCCAACAAGACCATATAATATTTTACGTACATGACATCTGTCAACAAGCCTCTAAGAATACATAATTTCCATAAAGGTCAGGACAGAGACCCGCCATACCAAACAATACACATCTAAATCATACTAACGAAACAAGAAACTCCTAAGCAAATGGAGCTCACCAACGTCTTCCGCTGAGCTGATAGCCTACCTGGAGGGATCTCGACATACGGGCTCTCGACCTGTCTATCAGGACCTGTGGGCATAAAACGCAGCGTCCCCAAGCAAAAGAGACGTCAGTACGAATAATATACCGAGTATGTAAGGCACATAAATAAGTACGTAACAGACATGGAAGAAATATAAAGTAAGTGACTCAACCTGTAAGTCTGGATAACTCTGTAAATCGTGAAATAATTATAGTGTCATGCATATGTGTATGAATGTCATGTCGTGCATAGGTACATGCTTCATAACATCATCGGGTCTTTGAGGGCATCCCATCATATCATCTCGGCCACTGTGGGCAAAATCATCAACGTATACCTGCTGATCAGGTGGTGGTACGTATATAACGCCATAACCTCTCCCATATCCCATATACATAAAATATATATATATATATATATATATATATATATATATATATATACGCGTATATAACGCCATCTGGTCATGGGTCAACGTGCATGTATAAATGGATGAAATGCATATGAAATACGTTAATAAAATCTCTCGGTATGTCATAAGACCATTATGCCTCTGATTAATATCATGAAATAAACTTTACCAACTTACGTATTTTTGAGACCCATGAATAGATGATAGAATAATATGACACATGGAGAATCAAGAACATAAGCATCCCTAGTATTTCTATGAATAGAGTCATTTATGGAAGTTGTGCATTTGCTTGTTTCGTTTGTATCATATGAATCATTCCAAAAGAAATAAGGGATAGCCTTAACATACCTGAGTCGATTCTCTTGAGAAAGATTACACCGTACTCCCTTAATATTGCAAAATCTCGCATTAATTAAGGTACTCTAAAATCTCGGGTATTCAAAGTGTTGGACACGCTATCATATTTTGAATTCTTGAACTCTTCACGTTTTAAGAAATGAAGATTTGATTCGTGTCTTTAAGAAATAATGGTTCCAT
Organism: Nicotiana attenuata; assembly: GCF_001879085.1. NCBI lineage: Eukaryota > Viridiplantae > Streptophyta > Magnoliopsida > Solanales > Solanaceae > Nicotiana > Nicotiana attenuata. The sequence continues at coordinate 976,429 of NW_017670279.1, forward strand.
TTTTCCTAAAATGGTATATGATTGATTTATGTCTTTAAGACATTTAATGGTCGCATTTTCCTAAAATGGTATATGATTCATGTTAGAAGACTTGTCAAATTCTCAAATCTTGTCACATATTAATAAATATGCCACCTATCTACTCAATTGTAAGAGTCCCAATTTGGATATGGTCTTGCTGTCACGTGACACCTAATTAACCACTAATTAATAATTAACTTTATTAATTCCCCCATTAACCAATAATTAACTAATTACCCACATAATCCAGAATTATCTCAAATTACTTAAAATACTACTTGCTTTTAACACACCTTATACACCTTACTATCATGGTCATGTTGTATCTTGTATGTCACTAGTCCATAAATACGGGGCATTATAGCTTGGACCGTATTTTATCCCAAAATGCCAAACTTCGACGAAACTTATTTTTTTCGATTTGCTTACCCTCTCACATTTACGAATTTACTTATCCCTTGTTTGAAATAGCATAATACTTGTAATCCCAAAAATACTCTCATTCCCTAGCTTACGTCGATTAACTTACAAATAAACTTTAACGTAAAAAAAATATGCGGGATGTAATATCTCATTTTCTAGCTTTCATCAATTTATTTATGACGTACTTTCACGTATGAAAACATGGGGTGTAACAAAAATATATGTGCCTAATATCAGTAAATCATCAAGGATTACATATAGAGAAGATATGCATGAAATATCAAATAATCTATCAACCGTTGCATATAGAGAAGATATGCATGATATATCAAGTCAAGTTACACGGATCAACACATAGAGAAGATATGTACCATGAATCATTTCATCAATTAAAGTAGTATATTGAGAAGATATGCATAAAAGGCATGTATGCATTTCAGAGTTAGCATATAGAGAAAATATGCAGTAAAATATCATGTATACTTCCAAGAAGTTTGCAAATAGAGAATATATGCGAAGTCCAACCACTGATTAGTTTTTCCATAATCCACATCAGTCAGAAACCTGCCGTTTTCTCACAACCTACATGTACACTATCAAGAGAGAAACACAAGAGGGTGACCCTAGGAGGATGGATCCTTATTCACATGCCGTATGGACAACTCGTGTGCTCTAACCACACGGACAACTCACGTGTCATAATCATAACAACCACACGGATAAACTCACGTGCCATAATAACTCAACCCGCATGAACCACTCACGTGTTATCAATCCAGTCCATCACACAGAAAGCATATACAAGAAAACATGTATATGAATAATGAATATCAAATCACATAATCATCGGCTGAGGATAATAGCATTCTAAGGTGTATGTATGTGAGAAGTGTACAACTACATGTTACGACCCAAACCTTTGGGTCGCAACGAGCACCCGGTACCTTACTCAACCGAGTACCAACATAACATATCTTTCTTATTGCACTTTCATTGGAAAATGGGCCAAACGTGCCATCATGGGCTAACCGGAATAAACATAAGGTAATACTCAATATGGAACGACCCAACCTGACATAAAAACTTATACACGCGACCTACGGGCCTATAAGGCCAACATGATCATTTGTAAACTCAAAACATAGGCCGGCAAGGCCATACAAGCATTCGTATACATGACATCTGTCTACAAGAATCTAAGAGTACACACTTAACATAAAGGTCGGGACAGGGCCCCGCCATACCAAACAATACGCGTCTAAATCATACTGACCAAACAAGCAACTCCGGAGCAAATGGAGCGCACCAACATCTTCCTCTAAGCTGATAGCCTACTTGGAAGACTCTCAATCTGTCTATCGTGACCTGTGGGCATGAAACGCAGCGTCCCCAGGCAAAAGAGACGTCAGTACGAATAATGTACCGAGTATGTAAGGCACATAAATAAGTACATAACAGACATGAAAGAAATATAGAGTAAATGACTCAACCTGTAAGTCTGAATAACTATGTAAATCATGAAATAATTATAGTGTCATGCATATGCGTATGATGTCATGTCGTGCATAGGTACATGTTTCATAACGTCATCAGGACTCTGAGGGCATCCCATCATATCATCTCGGCCACTGTGAAAAAAATCATCAACGTATACCAGCTGATCGGGTGGTGGTGCGTATATAACGCCATAACCTTTCCCATATCCCATATACATATATATATATATATATATATATATATATATACGCGTATATAATGCCATCTTGGTCATGGGTCAATGGACATGTATAAATGCATCAAATGCATATAAAATACGTTAATAAAATCTCTCGGTACGTCATAAGACCATTATGCCTCTGATTAATATCATGAAATAAACTTTACCAACTTACGTATTTTTGAGACCCATGAACAGATGATAGAATAATATGACAATGGGGAATCAAGAACATAAGCATCTCTATTATTTCTATGAATAGAGTCATTTCTGGTAGTTGTGCATTTTCTCATTTCGTTCATGTCGTATAGATCATGCCAAAAAGAAAGAAGGGATAGCCTTAACATACCCGGAGTAGGGAAAAATTTGTATGATATTCTTGGAAAAGGTTACACCAGGTAACGTAAGGAGCACTTAGTTAAGAACTACAACATTCTCATACCTAGAGATACGAGCAGGTTTCCAAATCCGAAACATCCATAAACCAAAAATGAGACACTTAAAGTAACAGATATACCCACTTACAAGACAAGAAACATATAAAGTGAATATAGAAGCAGATGTGTTTGAAAACTTGGTTAGAGATAATAAATAGTGACAAAAAGTTGTTATTGAGCCATAGGGTAACCATCCATTTAAGAACTTGCCATTACTTGCCACCTAGCCAAAATGACTAAGAGTCATTTGGCTAAGAATTGGCTTGCTGCCACGTGGGGGTGGGGGTGGGGATTTTAGTCTTTATCCAAACTTATTAGTTAATTAGGTAATGTCCCGTTACCCGGTAATTAACTAATTACCCGCATAATTTAAGAATTATCTCAAATTACTTAAAATACTATTCATTTTTAATATACTTTATACATCATACTATCACAGTCATATGGTACCTTGTGTGGTACTAGTTCATAAATATCGGGTATTATAGCTCAGACCGTATTTCATCCCAAATCGACAACCTTCGACGAAACTCATTTTCTTTGATTCGTTTACCCTCTAACCTTCACGAATTTACTTATCACTTGTTTGAAATAAAATAATACTTATAACCTTTAAAATAATCTCATTCCCAAACTTATATCAATTTACTCATGGCGTACTTTCATGTACGAAAATATGGGGTGTAACATCATTTCCCCCTTTAGAACATTCGTCCTCGAATGTTGACTGATGCACTTATCATTCTCATAACCTATGGCTCTTGCGAATACTTTAGTACTCTCCTTGCCATCTAGGCAACTGTTCTGTGAATAACTCCAAAGGCCAGGGCATTCCCCCATTCAGGCCTCCTTCCCACACCATGACTTGTAGTCGGAATCCTTCTAATCTCATAACTGTTGCTACCTTCTATCATGCAGCCTCTACGATACTGACCTTGTAAGTCCGATAATCTCTAGGCCTCACTTTGGGAACATATACAGAGCTTGATAAAATTTCCCTCTGGGCATCTGTAGGTATACTGAAGTTCTTCGCTCGGTACTTTGTCGAACTTACGAATATTGTTATACCTTTTCATGGATCCGCTTATCCATTCATATGACTTTACTGCATCTAGGTAGGTCATACTATACCATAACTTTTACTTTGATTTATCGTTACTGAGGTCTGTCACCAAACTTCAGGCTACTTTCGTTACTTATCCCATATGTATAAATCTAAGTCCTTTGATGCTTCCTCATTACTTGTTCATCTTAAGAATGACGGCCTAATCTCACCTCATACTTTGTGACTTGTGTCCATCCATTGTTGATTCACCTCAATATTGATCTATCATCTACCACTGATAACTTGACCTCTTATGTAACACTGCCGCTAGGGCTCACGTCTCATCGGGGAACATCTGAAATGATTAGACTGATCCACCTGGGTTGATACTATATTTCCATAACCGTATTTCATAGCATCCCAATGTGATTCACCTTACTTGGGTATTTTAATCCCGTATAATTCATGAAATCCCCTTTTTAAATCATTACTCAATCGAAGGCCCAAACGTCACCCTTTATCTTTCACAATTACACCCTCATTCTACTACTAGGGCAGCATTTCATCTCTTCTAAATGTTATTAGTCTTAGACTCCTTTGAGTTTATTCAGGCTATACTGAGCTTTGTATAACTTAGAGAAACCATCACTCTTCTTGTTTTCATGGGCTTAATCCTGAGGACTTATCCCTTCTCGTCACCTTCTCACTCGTCCTTTCTTATCCTTATTCCCGTCTTCCTAAAATCATGTCGCTTTACCATACTTTAACTTGGTACTTACACATATCTATTTATACTACTCACAACCTTCCTTCAATTTGCTTGCACCATAGATTTCCTTGTACTATTTTGAAACATCAAGCGAGACATCTCATCGTCTCTAACTCTTCTTCACTTTCTTGGCTAGATCTCTTGGTATATAGAAACCATAGGCTGGAAGATATGCCACTGTCGACGCTGTTATCGATACTGAATCCCAGCGCTTCTAGCCTTCTATCCGAAGTATGGACTATTCCCAACCTTCTGCATTTGAGTATCTCATATGTTGTTCACTTTCACCTTTCTTACCTTAAAATCTCGCATCACATCTTCTACCCCTTTCATGACCTCTCTTAATATTCACAACTTGGAGCCCTATTATAATACTTGCACCTCTGGTGTATACACAATCCTGTGAGAGCTTCATGCTAACTTCTTATAAGGCTGTTACTTTTCTAACTGGCTTTATCGTAGAGCCGTTATAGACTATGGTTGTCGTACTATCTCTTTTGGACCTCTGATATTAAGGGTGACCCTGCAATGTTCTCAATCACGATGTCCATAATTTCCTGGGTCCAATAATCAAACTCCTGATTTACTTGGGTGATGTAATTCTTTAGTTTCTTCTTTCCTCTGATCAACCTTTATGTAGGCTTAAGCTATCTTCCGATCTGCGGCTCATGGTGTTAGTTATTATTAGCCCTTCAAGGACGCTATGGAATATCCATGATTCAATCTTCTCACGATTCGATCCTTTGTCTATGACCTGGGCTCAATTATTTCATTTAACTTATACCAAAATCTTTTACGGCTGTATGATTGTCAACATATATGCTGCATGGTGATACGCCGAATTCTCAAGTGTGTTCTTAACGTAACTAACTCTGGATCATTGATCGAATAGTTCCTTTCGTTCCTTCTCAACTTTCGTTAAACGTCAGCTATTACTTTTCCTGGTCTTTCCGCCTCCTTGTTGCGTGCTTACTTAAATTATCTTAGTTTCCACGCATGCCAGAATTTTGTGCAACTCATATGGTCTTGAATGTTACTTTTGGTTTCTTTGTTACTTTTGGTTTCTTTTCCCGCTCATTAGCCACGATATGTGCCACTTTCTTATGGAGTGCATGCAATGTTATTGTGAGACTGTTATTATAAGACCATTCCCTCTTTGGGTCACTGAGCTTAGGTTGATGCCTTCTTCCTTACTTCCTCAGCTAGTCTTCTATTGTGGTACTTAGGGAAGACCCTCTGACTCTTGTAAAGCTGTGATCTTATTACGGATCTTTTGATGTCTTTCCTTGCCTATAATAATCTGTAGTTACTTACTTCTACGTCCTTGTGCTTGTAGGGTTGCTTCTGAACTGATATTTTGACTATGTTTCCAGTGGCACTCTCTTTTATTCCCGTAACACTCATACGGTAACTTTAACTACCCCAACTCCTATCTGAATATTTCTCAAGGTTATGATGTCATATTTGCGGGATCGAATTCCCCATGTTGCGATTCATTCTGTTTGTCTTGCACAATCTATTGATTTGACTGTATCCTCTTGTCTAGCCATAGCCAGGCTCTTCCTGAATCAACTACTAACTACTCGTTTGCCCATTCCCGTATCAATATTCCGCATAATTTTTCTTGGGTTATTTCCTTTGTCTTAACTTACCTCTCGCATTGGCTTCTTATTAATCCATAACACCTCGGGCCGGGACCCATACTTTCTCTCCTTTGTGTCGTGCTTGCTTCATGTTCTGGAATCGTAGCATATACGTAGGAGCTGAATAAGTGTAATCTCATTCTTTTTTTGTTTTTACCGCATTCTTCCTTTACCATTCCATGATTACTAGCACCAGTTAATTCTGACTTCATGGCACATCACTCCATATTCCCCCCTTTAGGAAAGTACTAAGATTATGGCATCTTTTCACATCATCGATGACCCTTACTCGCCTTGCGGTAATCCTTCTATTCCAAGGATAACAAAATTCCTTACTCATGAGGGTGACACTTAGTGTAACTGGCACATACAGTCCCTTAAGCATAACTTTGTTCACATTGCTTGCTTTAGGGAAGCGTCTTCCTGAATAACCATTCTCTAAATTTCTCATGAATCTTCTTCTGTGGTCCATTCTATTATCGGCGGAACGCAATATGAAGTTCTCATGATGCCGACCATCATCAAATCACTCAGTCCCTAATTCATGTTTAGTTTATCTTTTTTTTTACCAGTCCATACTGATTTCTATTACTCTGAGGTCTACCTTTTTCTTCTGGTAGTCGCGTTGGAGTCACGAACTTATTTTTCGAATTGAAGATATGACTTTATGGCCTATATTCTTTTATTGTCTCAAGGCCTGTCACCTCTCGTCTTTTCCTTCGCTTGACAATAGACCCCGTAATACTGTCATCTTTTTGATCTACCGTTGTCATCCATGTATCATATCTTACTCATAATGCTTCATTGACTCTCTTCTTATTTCCCGCTAACATTTATGTCTATTACTTTACTCTGAAAACTTTAATAAGATGTTCTTTTGCTTTTAGCTTCCCTTTGCTCCATCCACTAGCTCTTCGGATTGCCTACATTCTCTCTTTACTAGGGACGGAATCCACACTAAGATAATATTTATCCCTTCCAGGCTTCCAGTTCCTATCTTTGTAGTACTCATATCTAGCTGTACTATTTTAGAGTGCACCATCTGGGTGTCTCACAAGAAGATCTATTAGCACCTTTGTAATATCCTTCGAAAATGTCAACTAACTCAAACAATCCATCCATCATGTTGGGCTACTCTAACCCCAGTCGGATCCTGATATCCCGTCCTTCTCTTATACTACTTCTGTTAACCCCTATAGAGCATAACTGGAATGGGTCTGACCAATTGTACATACCTCTATTACTATTGAAGGTAACTCAAAATGCTTATATCTCTCTGCCTGAGTTGAAAATACCGATAATTTTCATTAACTGGGTACCTCGTACCCTTTTTCACCTTGCTCCTTTTACTTGCTGGAACTTATGTCTACTTTCCTATTTTCTTATTCTTTTTACCGTAAGAGTGGATAGGTATTCTTGCCTTAGGGATCCTTATCAAGAATCTTACACGTCTTAGTATCCACATGTTCTGCTGGAGACCTTACATTTACTCATCATAAGCATGATGCAAAATCGAGCTCCTCTGACTCAATACTTCCACAACCATATTCAACCCCTTACCAACCGTCTTTCTAAATGTAGGCATCGTCGTATTATGAATAAGATAGAGTTTAGGAAATTGAGTTCTTACAACTGAGCTCTACCACACGATCTAGAGTAAAAAAAAAAGAGTGACAGTCCTAAATGCCTTGTAGCCTCCTGTTTGTAAGTGTGGTGCACGACACACCTATAAATAAGACTCTACTAGACGCGGCTTGTAGACTCCATAGGATAGAACTGCTCTGATACCACATTTGTCACGACCCAAACCTTTGGGCCGCGACGAGCACCCGGTACTTTACTCAATCGAGTACCAACATAACATATATTTCTTATTATACTTTCATTGGTAAATGCGCCAAACGGGCCGTCATGGGCTATCCGGAATAAACATAAGGGAATACTCCATATGGAACGACCCAACCTAACATAAAAACTTATACATACGACATACGGGCCTATAAGGCCAACATGATCATTTGTAAACTCAAAACCTAGGCCGGCAAGGCCATACAAGTATTCGTATACATGACATCTCTCTACAAGCCTCTAAGAGTACACAATTAACATAAAGGTCGGGACAGGGTCCCGCCATACCAAACAATACGCGTCTAAATCATACTGAAAAAACAAGCAACTCCGGAGCAAATGGAGCGCACCAACATCTTTCGCTGAGCTGATAGCCTACTTGGAGGACTCTCGATCTGTCTATCAGGACTTGCGGGCATGAAACGCAGCGTCCCCAAGCAAAAGGGACGTCAGTACAAATAATGAACCGAGTATGTAAGGCACATAAATAAGTACATAATAGACATGGAGAAATATAGAGTAAATGACTCAACCTGTAAGTCTTGATAACTCTGTAAAACATGAAATAATTATAGTGTCATGCATATGTGTATGAATGTCATGTCGTGTATAGGTACATGTTTCATAACATCATCAGGCCTCTGAGGGCTTACCATCATATCATCTCGGCCACTATGGGGAAAATTGTCAACGTATACCAGCTGATCAGGTGGTGGTGCGTATATAACGCCATAACCTTTCCTATATCCCATATACATATATATACATATATATACGCGTATATAACGCCATATTGGTCATGGGTCAATGTACATGTATAAATGCATTAAATGCATATGAAATACGTTAATAAAATCTCTCGGTACGTCATAAGACCATTATGCCTCTTATTAATATCATGAAATAAACTTTACCAACTTACGTATTCTTGAGACCCATGAACAGATTATGAATAATATGACACATGGGGAATCAAGAACATAAGCATCTCTAGTATTTCTATGAATAGAGTCATTTATGAAAGTTGTGCATTTGCTCGTTTCGTTCGTGTCGTATAGATCATGCCAAAAAGAAAGAAGGGATAGCCTTAACATACTTGGAGTAGGGAAAAATTCGTATGATATTCTTGGAAAAGGTTGCACCAGGTAACGTAAGGAGCACTTAGTTAAGAACTACAACATTCTCATACCCAGAGATACGAGCAGGTTTCCAAATCCGAAACATCCATAAACCAAAAATGAGACACCTAAAGTAACAGATATACCCACTTACAAGACAAGAAAGATATAAAGTGAATATAGAAGCTGATGTGTTTGAAAACTTGGTTAGAGATAATAAAATAGTGACAAAAAGTTGTTATTGAGCCATAGGGTAACCATCCATTTAAGAACTTGCCATTACTTGCCACCTAGCCAAAATGACTAAGAGTCATTTGGTTAAGAATTGGCTTGCTGCCACATGGAGGTGGGGGGAGGGGGATTAGTCTTTATCCAAACTTATTAGTTAATTAGGTAATGTCCCGTTACCCGGTAATTAACCAATTACCCGTATAATTTTAGAATTATCTCAAATTACTTAAAATACTACTCATTTTTAATATACTTTATACATCATACTATTACGGTCATATGGTACCTTATATGGTACTAGTCCATATATATCGGGTATTATAGCTCAGACCGTATTTTATCCCAAATCGACAACCTTCGACGAAACTCATTTTCTTTGATTCGTTTACCCTCTAACCTTCACGAATTTACTTATCACTTGTTTGAAATAACATAATACTTATAACATCAAAAATAATCTCATTCTTGAGCTTATATCAATTTACTCATGGTGTACTTTCATGTACGAAAACATGGGGTGTAACACTACAACTCATGTTAGGTGAATACGCCATACAATAAAATATCATGTTCAAATAGGAATTCAAGACCTATACATGATCTCTAGCATGATTCGAGAAGTTTACATATTCATACAAACATATAAAGCATGATAGCATGAAGCATGATATCCAAAAAAGGCATGGTATACCATATAGACTACACTTGTCTTGAATCATACATAGCACCCGCATATACACTCGTCGCCTTGCATATATGTTTCTTTCACACAATTCAATTAGAGAAATGAGGTCATATCTTAAGGGTTATTCCCTCACAACAAGATTAGGCAAGATACGTACCTCATTAGGTCTAACCTTCAACCTCAAGTCGCGTAGAAACCTCGCCCTCCAATAACGCAATTCCAAGCTAATAATCAACTAAGAAAGTCACACAATGCTATAGAAAGTGATACCAATCCATAAAGCTTCGATCTTTGAAGAATTGTTAAGAAGTCAACAAAAGCCAATCTAGGCCGCGTGCCCGAAATCTAGAACCAATACCAATCTTGATGACCTGTAACCTGTCGAGTCCAAATATGTGATTAGATTCGAAAATGAAGTCCAAATCGGTACCCAAATTTCCAAAATACACTCTCTTAAAGTGTTAGAAAAAACCCCAAATTTCATCTCAAAATTCCATATTTTGGGTGTTAATAACTCATGTAGATTCTTGAAATAATACCATAAATGAGTATAAATCATTTACCCCAAAGTCTTGTATGAAAATCCCCAAGCAAAATCTCCCCTTACAAGTCTATGGTTCAAAATATGAGATAATGATTCAAAATCCCGAAATAACATCTTATACAGTCTGTCCAGCACTATTCATCGTGATTGTCAGATACTGCTCCGTGATCGCGAAACACAACTAAGGCCCTGCCTGAAACAACATAACACAAACGCGACCACGAATGCGACGACCAACGTCCAACCTTATATGCAAACGCAGACACAAACCTGTGAATGCGGACAACACTGCCCCAGATCCAATCTCTTTAATGTGAATGCGATCACCAGCTATGCAAATTCGAAGATCAATCTCCTGCCTTCCTCATCCCTTATGCGACCACGAACCAACACATACGCGTAGATTTTGATCCCCAAAAATACGCGAACGCATGACCTTATCCGTTGTAACGACCCGGCCGACCATTTTGAGAGTTATAGCCCTGATCCCTTATTAACTGCTTCCCTCGTATCTTTTTCTGCTATTGTGACTTGCCAGGAGGTTTTGTTTTAGTTTTTGGAGTGTGTTGGGACACTTAGTCCCTAAATGGAGGCTTAAGTCTCAGAATTTGGACCATATTCGGAACTGTGTGAAGACAACTCTGTAATGGAGTTCCGTCAATTTTGTTAGCTCCGTTGGGTGATATTGTGTTTAGGGGTGTGTCCGGATTTTATTTTGGAGGTTCGTAGCTCATATAGGCTTGAAATGGCAAAAGTCAAATTATTGGAGATTTGATCGGTAGTGGAATTTTTGATATCAGGGTCAGAATCTAATTCTGGAAGTTATACTAGGTCCGTAGTATTGAATATGACTTGTGTGCAAAATTTGAGGTCATTCGGACGTGGTTTGGTTGGTTTCAGCATCGGTTGTGGAAATTTGAAGTTTCAAGTTCATTAAGTTTGGAATGGAGGGTGATTTGTGTTTTTAGCGTTGTTTGATGTGATTTGAGGGCTCGAATACGTTCTTATGGTGTTTTAGGATTGGTTGGTATGTTTGGTGTAGGTCCCGGGGCCTCGGATAAGTTTCGGGTGTTTGACGGATCAAATATTGAAGTTGTGTTGTTGCTGAAGTGATTAGATTTCTGGTGTTTTCGCACCTCCGGTGGGGAGACCGTAGGTGCAGGACCGCATGTGCGAAGGGAGAAGTGCAGAAGCGGAAAAATGGAGGAGTGCCAGGAGTCTCAGGTGCGAGGTGCATTCCGCATCTACGATGCCCGCAGATGCGGTGGAGAGACCGCAGAAGCTAACCATTTTCCGCAGGCGCGCACACGCAGATGCGGCTCCCTTTTCGCAGATGCGGACCCAGCTTTCATAAGTGTCTTTCGCACCTATGATGGTTTTCCCAGATGCGCGGTTGATGTCTCGCAGAAGCGACTTAGCTGGGCAGAAAAGAGAGAAAATCGAGGGTTTGAATTCATTCTTCATTTTTGGACTTGAGAGCTCAGATTTTGGCAATTATTTGAAGGATTTTTAGAGGAAGTTATCGGGTAACGATTCCTAACTCGTTTTTGGTTTTTTTCCATTAATCCATTGTTGATTTCACCTTCTTAATTAGGGATTTGAGTTGGAAAATTGGGGAAAATTTGGGAAAAGTTCTTAGGCCGAATTTTGGGATTTTGCTCGAGATTTTGGAATCAGATTTGAGTAAATTAGGTATGGTTAGACTCGTGAGTGAATGGGTATTCATATTTTGTGACTTTTATCCGATTCCGAGATGTGGACTCGGAGAGGCTTTTTGAGCGATTTTTTAATTTCTTGCCTTAGCTTTGATTTCATTAGATAGACTAGCTTCTTGTAGTTATATTTATGTTATGTAATTGGTTTTGGCTAGATTTGGGCCATTCAGAGTTGGATACTTGTGGAAAGAGCTTTTTTACGAATTGATTGATCCTGGTTCGAGGTAAGTGGCTTGCCTAACCTTGTGTCGGGAACTCCCCTTAGGATTTGGTACTGTTTGATATATGAGCGCCGTATACGTGAGGTGACGAGTGCGTACACGGGCTATTTGAATGATAACTCCATTTTCATTAAGTAAAATATATGTTTTCCTTTAACTTAATTGCACTAGCATATGTAATTATCCTGTTTAGTTTAGTACAACATGATTACGTGTCTTAATTGCTTACCTGAACTCTTTGGAGCATGCTTAGTGAATTTACTGCTTCTTTTTGGACTTGTACTTAGTCTAAATCGTAGGATTTCCGTGTTGTAGTTGTAACTCTATTGTTTGAGCTGCATATTTACTTTGGGACTACGGAATGATATTCTGGGAGATCCTCATGTACTGCATATTTACTTTGGGACTACGGAACGCTATTCCGGGAGATCCCCCCAGCACATTTACGTTTGGGACTACGGGACGGTATCTTGGGAGATCCCATGTTGTTATCTCTGTATTCTGAGCTGTTGTTCTTCTATGTTTACATTTCTTGTTAAATTTTAGTATTTACTCTTACTGCGATACTTCATTCTATTATACTTTAGTATATATATGTACCAGTAGGGCCTTGACCTGATCTCGTCACTACTCGACCAAAGTTAGGCTTTGCACTTACTGGGTACCGTTGTGGTGTACTCATGCCCTTTCCTGCACATGTTTTTTGTGTGCAGATCCAGGTTCATCTTACCAGCCGCATCACTAGTTGTAGTCGCTGCTGCGTATTGGAGACTTCAAGGTACTTCTGCCCGCGCCCGCAGATCCTCGGAGTCCCCCTATCCCCCTATGTTCATTTTTCCTTCTTTATGTAGAGATAATGTAGAGAACAGTTAAGACTTCTTAGTAGCTTGTAACTTGTGGTATTCCGGGTTTTAGGAATTGTTGGTACATTTCAGAGGTGATAATTGTATATGTCGAGTGGTATTCTGTTGCTTGTTAGATATTTGTCACTGTTAGTATTTTGACGTTCATGCTTTTATTTCATATCCGCAAAGTGTTAGGCTTACCTAGTCGTAGAGACTAGGTTCCATCACGAGAACTCATGGAGGGAGAAATTGGGTCGTGACAAGTTGGTATCAGAGCTCTAGGTTCATAGGAGTCGTGAGTCACAAGCCAGTTTATTAGAGTCTCGCGAATCGGTACAGAGATGTCTGTACTTATCTTCGGGAGGCTATGGAACTGTTAGGAAAATTCCACTTCATTTGATTCCTTGTCGTGCAAGATTAGTGACTTCAAAATTCTTAACTTCTATCTTCTATTCTCTCACAGATGGTGAGGACGCGTGCAGCCGAAGATGACCAGGCACCCGCGCCCCCTGTTAGAGCCACCCGAGGCCGGGGCCGTGGTAGAGGCCGAGGACGCACACGAGGTGCAGCCAGAGCACCCGAGCGAGCTGCTACCGAGGAGCCACCAGTAGCTCCAGTCGGAGCACAGGCATCTGAGACGCCTACTACTACTACTACTCCAATTGTTCAGGAGTTCCTTGCAGAGTTCATGAGCATGTACAACACTCTAGCTCAGGCAGGGTTGATTCCCCTTGCTGCAGCCACATCTAAGGCCGGGGGAGGAGCACAAACTCCTGTCGCCTGCACCCCAGAGCAGCGGGTTCAGGTTGATCAGATCATAGAGGTTATACCGGTACCGCTTGTAGCCCTAGCTCAGCCTGAGGGTTGGGCAACAGTTTCAGAGGAGGAGCAGCAGAGGCTTGAGAGGTACAAGAAGTTTGACCCTCCCACATTCAGTTGTTTAGCATCAGAGGTTGCTCCGGGATTTCTGGAGAAATGCTACCGCATCCTCTGTATTATGGCCATAGCAGAGTCGAGTGGGGTTTCTTTCACTGCCTTTCCGCTTCGAGGAGTAGCCTGTCAGTGGTGGCATACTTATGAGTTGGACAGTCCAGCTGAGGTAGCTTCCCTTACATGGACTCAGTTCTCGGACATGTTTTTGAGAGAGTATGTCCCTCAGAGCCTCAGAGACACATGGCGCGCGGAGTTTGAGCAGTTGAGCTAGGGTGCTATGATTATTTCAGAGTATGCAGTTCGTTTCAGTGACTTGGCTAGACATGCACCGGCCTTGGTTTCTACAGTTCGATAGAGGGTCCGTCGGTTTATTGAGGGACTTATTCCCAGCATCAGGACTAGCATGGACCGGGAGTTAGAGATGGATATCTTGTATCAGCAGGTGGTAAGTATTGCTAGGAGAGTGGAGGGCATGCTTACTTGGGATAGGGAGGAGAGAGAGGCCAAGAGGTCTCGAGAGTCGGGCCATTATTCTGGTACTTGTGCCCCAACTGCAGTTCGTCATGGTAGGGGCTGTGTGAGTTGCCCCGTTCATTCAGCTCTTCCAGCTTCCAGTGGTATTCTAACTCCTCCAAGAGCTCAGGAGCCTTATTATGCACCTCCAGTATCTAGTGTGCCTCCTGTACGGGGTGCTTTTAGTGCAGACCTAGCCCGAGCCAGCCACAACCGCCACGCCCTCCCAGAGCTTGTTCTGAGTGTGGTGACACTCGCCATGTGGTGAGGCATTGCCCCAAACATAGGAGGGGTGCACCGCCACAGAGTTCTCAGCTACAGCATGCTCCACAAGATTCCCAGGCTATGATTACAGCACAAGCTACCACCCCACCTGCTCAGCCAGCCCGAGGTGGAGGTCGGGGTGGTAGAGGTCGCCCTAGAGGGGGGGCCAGGCCAGATACTATGCCCTTCCTGCTTGTACAGAGGTTGTTGCTTCCGATTCTGTCATAACAGGTATTGTTCCGGTCTGTCATAGAGATGCATCAGTTCTATTCGATGCAGGCTCCACTTATTCTTATGTGTCATCTTATTTTGCCCCTCATTTGAGCGTATCTCGGGATTCTTTGAGTTCCCCTATTTATGTGTCTACTTCTGTGGGAGATTCTCTTGTTGTGGACTGCGTGTATCGGTCGTGTTTGATTACTCTTAGTGGTTTTGAGACCAGAGCCGATTTATTATTGCTCAGCGTAGTAGATTTTGATGTTATCTTGGGCATGACTGATTGTCGCCCCATTATGCTATTCTTGATTGTAACGCCAAGACCATGACGCTAGCTATGCAAGGTTACCGTGATTAGAGTGGAAGGGTACCTTAGTCCCAGTAGAGTTATTTCATTCATTAAAGCTCAACGAATGGTAGAGAAGGGGTGTGACGCGTATCTAGCCTTTGTGAGAGATGTCAGTATTGATACACCTACAGTTGAGTCAGTCCCAGTAGTGAGGGATTTCCCTGATGTGTTTCCAGCTGATCTTCCGGGCATGCCGCCCGATAGAGATATTAATTTCGATAATGATTTGTTGTCGGGCACTCAACCCATCTCTATTCCTCCTTACCGTATGGCCCCTCTGGAGTTGAAGGAGTTGAAGGAACAGTTGCAGGAATTGCTTGATAAGGGCTTCATTCAGCCCAATGTGTCACCTTGTGGTGCTCATGTCTTGTTTGTGAAGAAAAAGGATGGTTCTATGCGTATGTGCATTGATTATCGCCAGTTGAACAAAGTTACAGTGAAGAACAGGTATCCTTTGCCTTGTATTGATGACCTATTTGATCAGTTACAGGGTGCCAGAGTGTTTTTCAAGATTGACTTGCATTTAGGTTATCATTAGTTGAAGATTCGGGAGCCAGATATCCCAAAGACTGCTTTCAGGACTCGGTATGGTCATTATGAGTTCCTCGTCATGTCATTTGGGCTGACCAATGCCACAACAACATTTATGCATTTGATGCACAGTGTATTTTGGCCTTATCTTGACTCATTCGTCATTGTCTTTATTGACGACATTCTTGTGTACTCCCGGAGTCGGGAAGATCATGAGAAGCACCTGAGGACTATGCTTCAGACTTTGAGATAGAAGAAACTATATGCAAAATTCTCAAAATGTGAGTTCTGGTTGGATTCAGTGGCATTTTTGGGTCACGTAGTATCGAGTGAAGGGATCAAGGTGGATCTGAAGTAGGTGGAGGCAGTGCAGAGTTGGCCCAGACCATCCTCAGCTACAAAGATTTGGAGCATTCTTGGTTTGGCAGGTTATTACCATCGATTTGTTGAGGGATTCTCATCTATTGCAGCACCTATGACCAGGATGACCCAGAAGGGTGCTCCATTCAGGTGGACGGAAGAATGTGAGGAGAGCTTCCAAAAGCTCAAGACAGCTTTGACTACAGCCCCAGTATTGGTATTGCCTTCAGGTTCGGGGTCTTATACAGTTTATTGTGATGCGTCACGAGTTAGTCTCGGCGCGGTGATGATGCAAGACCGTAGGGTGATTATCTACGCGTCTAGACAGCTGAAGGTGTATGAAAAGAACTATCCTGTCCACGACCTTGAGTTAGCTGCTACTGTGCATGCCTTGAAGATTTGGAGGCATTATTTGTAGGGTATCCCTTGTGAGATCTACACTGATCACCGGAGTTTGCAGCATCTGTTCAAGCAGAAGGATCTTAATTTGCGTTAGAGGAGGTGGTTGGAGCTGCTTAAGGACTATGATATTACCATTTTGTACCACCCGGGGAAGGCCAACATGGTGGCTGATGCTTTGAGTAGTCGGGCAGAGAGTTTGGGGAGTTTAGCTTATCTACCAGCAGCAGAGAGGCACGTGGCGTTGGATGTTTAGGCCTTAGCTAGCCAATTTGTAAGATTAGATATTTTGGAGCCGAGTCGAGTATTGGCTTGTGTGGTCTCTCGGTCTTCCCTTTATGATCGTATCAGGGAGCGTCAGTATGATGACCCCCATCTGCTTGTCCTGAAGGACATGGTCCAGCACGGTGATGCTAAGCAGGTTACTATTGGGGATAATGGTGCATTGAGGATGTAGGGCAGGCTTTGTGTGCCTAATGTGGACTATTTGCGTAAGTTGATTCTTTAGGAGGCTCATATCTCGCGACACTCTATTCATCCGGGTGCCGCGAAGATGTACCAGGACTTGAGGCAGCATTACTGGTGGAGGAGGATGAAGAAGGACATAGTGGAGTATGTTGCTCGGTGCCTAAATTGCCAGCAGGTGAAGGATGAGCATCAGTGACCGAGTGGATTGCTTCAGAAGTTAGAGATTCTGGAGTGGAAATGGGAGCAGATCACTATTCATTTTGTTGTTGGACTCCCACAGGCTCAGCGAAAGTTTGATGCAGTATAGGTGATTGTGGATAGGCTGACCAAGTCAGCTCACTTCCTTCTTGTGATGACTACTTATTCTTCCGAGCAGCTGGCTCAAGTTTATATCCGTGAGATTGTCAGACTTCATGGTGTGCCCGTATCTATAATCTCTAACTGGGGCACGCAGTTTACATCACGGTTCTGGAGAGCCGTACAGCATGAGTTGTGGTACTCGAGTGGAGTTGAGCACGACATTTCACCCTCAGACGAACGGGCAGTCCGAGCGCACTATTCAGATTCTTGAGGATATGCTCCGTGCGTGTGTGATGGAGTTTGGAGGTTCTTGGGATCAGTTCTTGCCACTTGCGGAGTTTGCCTACAACAACAGTTATAAGTCCAGCATTCAGATGGCACTGTAGGAGGCTCTGTATGGTAGGGGGTGTCGGTCCCTAGTGGATTGGTTCGAGCCGGGCGAGGCCAGATTATTGGGTACGGACTTGGTTCAGGATGCGTTGGAGAAGGTTAAGGTGATTTAGGATAGACTTTACACCGCCCAGTCCAGACAGAAGAGTTATGCGGATCGGAAGGTTCGCGATATTGCATCATCGTTGGAGAGTGGGTCTTGCTCTGGGTTTCTCCTATGAAGGGCGTTATGAGGTTCAAAAAGAGGGGCAAGTTGAGCCCAAGGTTTATTGGTCCCATTGAGGTATGCGGTGAGTTGGGGAGGTTGCTTATGTGATTGCCTTACCTCCTAGCCTAGCAGGAGTCCATCCGGTATTTCATGTTTTCATGCTCCGGAGGTATCACGGCGATCCGTCTCATGTGTTGGATTTCAGCTCAGTCCAGTTGGACAAGGATCTATCTTATGTTGAAGAGCCAGTGGCTATTTTGGACATGCAAGTTCGAAAGCTGAGGTCAAAGAGCATTGCATCAGTAAAGGTTCAGTGGCGGGGTCAGCCGGTCGAGGAAGCGACTTGGGAGACCGAGCAGGATATGTGCAGCCGTTATCCTCATCTTTTCACCACTTCAGGTATGTCTCTATGCTCGTTCGAGGAAGCACGATTGTTTTAAGAGGGGGAAGATGTAATGACCCGGCCGTTCGTTTTGAGAGTTATAGCCCCGATCCCCTATTAACTGCTTTCCCCGTATCTTTTTCTGCTATTGTGACTTACCGGGAGGTTTCGTTTTGATTTTTGGAGTGTGTTGGGACACTTAGTCCCTAAATGGAGGCTCAAGTCTTAGAATTTGGACTGTAGTCGGAACTGTGTGAAGATGACTCTAGAATGGAGTTCTGTCGATTCCGTTAGCTCCGTTGGGTGATTTTTGGCTTAGGGGCGTGTCCGGATTGTGTTTTGGAGGTCCGTAGCTCATTTAGGCTTGAAATAGCGAAAGTTGAATTTTTGGAGATTTGGACCTGTAGTGGAATTTTTGATATCGGGGTCGGAATCCGGTTCTGGACGTTAGAGTAGGTCCGTAGTGTTGAATATGACTTGTGTGCAAAACTTGAGGTCATTCTGACGTGGATTGGCTGGTTTCAGCATCGGTTGTGAAAATTTGAAGTTTCAAGTTCATTAAGTTTGGATTGGAGGGTGATTTGTGTTTTTAGCGTTATTTGATGTGATTTGAGGGCTCGTCTAAGTTCGTATGAGGTTTTAGGATTGGTTGGTATATTTGGTTGAGGTCCCAGGGGCCTCGGATGAGTTTCGGGTGTTTGACGGATCAAATATTAAAGTCGTGTTGTCGCTGAAATGATCAGATTTCTGGTGTTTTCGCACCTACGATGGGGAGACCGCAGGTGCGGGATCGCATGTGCGAAGGGAGAAGCGCAGAAGCGGAAAAATGGAGGAGTGCCAGGGGCCGCTGGTGCGAGGTGCATTCCGCATTTGCGATGCACGCAGATGCGGTGAAGAGACGCAGAAGCAGTGAAGGACCGCAGAAGCGAACAATTTTCCGCAGGCGCACACACGCAGGTGAGGCCCCATTTCTGCAGATGCGGAAGATCACCTGTTGCCTAACTTAGAGGACTGCGGACTGCACAAAAATAAGTGCGGCTGCACAGCCTCCACTGCGGACCGCACAAAAATATGTGTGGCCGCATAATTCAAAATGCACCGGCACTGACCTAGGGTTCATGCAATTTTCGGTCTCAAATGGTCATGGTCTGGGCAATCAAACCTCATTAACTAATTACCCAGAATCCAATTATCATACAAAAATTACCCACATGATTTCTAAGCACAAACAACAAAACTCTCACATTTTTTAGCATGTAATTACCCCTAAATCTAAGAACAAAAGCAAATAAAAGATAAAGAATCTACTGAGGAATTGAACATACAAATAATGAAGATGCAGGTGATAAATTGAGTGAACAATTTGACTATAAATGGGGATGTTTACTGTGCAAGTTTAGTCTTTAGGTCACAGATGAGCGAAAAGTGTAAAATCAAAAGAGAAGTCCTATTTATACTTTTTACCCGTGGGACCCATTTTTTTAACCTGAGTGCGGCCGCATAATTTTGATGCGGACCGCACTCCTTACCTGCTGCTGAGATGACTGGCTACGGACCACACAAAAATGAGTGCGGCCGCAGCATCAGTGCGGACCGCACAAAAATGTGTGCGGCCGCATTTCCTTAAGCGTTTTTAACAAACCAACTTCAGAGACCATGCATTTTGACACTTAGCCAAAATTTTCATGCACAGTCCCTGCAATGCACACCCATTCTTGCATACACTTCAAAACTGGTTAGCACAAAACCAAGCCCATCTAAAAGAAGAAAAATAAAAGAAAGAAAAAGACATGGGTTGCCTTCCAAGAAGAGCCTAATTTAATGTCGCGGCACGACGCAGATTACCAATCAAGAGAAATGGAGAACCGCCACAATGTGGCCATCATCAACCTTGCCAAGATAATGTTTGACATGGTGCCCATTGACTCTATAAACCTCATCATTCTTGTTTTTCAAATCTAGAGCACCAAAGGGGGTTACATTCACTACTTCAAAGGGTCCACTCTATTTTGATTTTAGCTTGCCCGGAAACATTCTTAACCAGGAATTGAACAATAGCACCAAATCACCTTCTTTGAACTCCTTGTTGTGGATATACTTGTCATGCAAATACTTCGTTTTCTCCTTGTAAAGGGACGAACTTGTGTAGGCATGATACCGGAATTCATCAAGCTCATTCAAATGTTCCACTCTTAGGTTAGCAGCGACATCCCACTCAAGGTTCAACTTCTTCAAAGCCCACATGGCCTTATACTCAAGTTCTACCGGAAGATGACACGCCTTCCCAAACTCCAATCGATATGGAGACATCCCAATTGGCGTCTTGTAGGCCGTCCTATAAGCCCAAAGAGCATCATCAAGTTTTCTAGACCAATCCGTTCGGTTGGCATTGACAGTCTTTGACAAAATACTCTTGATCTCCCGGTTGGAGACTTCAACATGCCTGCTAGCTTGAGGATGGTAGGGGGTTGAGACTTTATGAGTGAAACCATACTTGGTGAGTATGGTATCAAAAGCCCGATTGAAAAAGTGCGAACCCCCATCACTAATAATGGCCCTCGGAGTACCAAACCTTGTGAAGATGTTCTTTTTCACGAAGGCCACCACACTCCTCGCTTCATTGTTGGGCAAAGCAACGGCCTCGACCCACTTGGAAACATAATCAACCGCAACTAGAATGTAGGTGTTCCCACAAGAACTAACAAATGGACCCATGAAATCAATACCCCACACGTCGAAGATGTCAATCTCAAAAATGGTGGTAAGAGGAATTTCATTCTTCTTTGAGATCCCACCGGCCCTTCGGCATTCATCAAAATGCTTTACAAGATCACTAGCAACTTTGTAGAGGGTGGGCCAATAGAATCCACAAGTCAAAACTTTTGTAGCCGTTCTCGTTCCACCATGGTGACCACCATACGGTGAAGAGTGGCAAGCCTCAAGAATTCCTATTTGCTCTTCTTCCGGAACACATCGCCAGATCACACCATTAGTACATATTCGAAAAAGATACGACTCATCCCAATAGTAATCCAAACAATCCCGTTTGAGATTCTTCATTTGGTTTGAAGAGAACTCATTCGGTGCAATGCCGCTCACAAGATAATTGGCTAAATCGGCAAACCATGGCATCCCGGTCATTGAAACGGATAGGAGTTGCTCGTCAAGAAATGAATCATTGATCTCAAGGCCGTCATGTAGCTTCCCCTCCTCCTCCAAACGGGACAAGTGGTCCGCGACTTGATTCTCACTACCCTTGCGGTCTTGAATCTCAAGATCAAACTCTTGTAAAAGAAGCACCCACCGCATCAATCTTGCCTTAGAATCTTTCTTGCTCATAAAATACCGAAGCGCCGCATGGTCGGTGTGCACAATCACCTTAGTACTCATCAAATACGGCCAGAACTTCTCCATGGCAAACACAATAGCAAATAACTCCTTTTCGATCACTGTGTAGTTTACTTGGGCATCATTCATGGTCTTGTTAGCATAGTAGACGAGATGGAAGATTTTGTTGATTCTTTGCCCCAACACCGCTCCAACCGCAACATTACTAGCATCACACATGAGCTCAAAAGGCAAGCTCCAATCCGGTGCGGTAATAATAGGAGTAGTAGTCAACTTGAACTTAAGCAACTCGAATGCCTTCATACAATCTTCATTAAAATGGAACTTGGCATCCTTCTCCAAAAGTTTGCACAATGGGTTCACCACCTTGTAAAAGTCCTTGATGAATCAGCGATAAAAACCTGCATGACCCAAGAAGCTCCTCACTCCCTTCACGAATGTAGGAGGAGGGAGTTTGGAGATCACCTCAATTTTAGCTTGGTCAAACTTAATACCATGTTTTGAAATTTTATGACCGGGGACAGTGCCTTCCTCGACCATGAAGTGACACTTTTCCCAGTTCAACACCAAATTGGTCTTCTCACATCTAGCCAACACTCTATCCAAGTTGTTCAGACAATCATAAAATGTATTTCCAATCACAGAAAAATCATCCATGAAAACCTCGAGAATGTCCTCCACCATGTCGGTGAAGATAGCCATCGTACACCGTTGAAAAGTCGCCGGTGCATTACACAACCCAAAAGGCACCCTTGAAAACGAGAAAGTACCATAAGGGCATGTGAAAGTGGTCTTCTCTTGGTCCTCGGGAGCAATAAGAATTTGGTTATAGCCGGAGTATCTATCAAGAAAGCAATAAATAGCACGTCCCGCCAACCTATCAAGCATTTGGTCAAGAAACGGAAGCGGGAAATGATCTTTCCGAGTGACCTTGTTGAGCTTTCTATAGTCCATGGGATCAATTCATTCTTGTCATTTGTCACCACAGTCATGCCCCCTTTTTTGGGACACATTAAACCGGAGAGGTCCACGAGCTATCAGAAATGGGGTAGACAACCCCGGCATCTAACCACTTGATTATCTCCTTCTTCACCACCTCTTGCATTGCTTCATTTAATCATTTTTGATGTTTAACGAAGGGTTTGGCACCCTCCTCCAAGATAATCTTGTGCATGCAAAAGGCAGGGCTTATGCCCCGGATATCTTCCAAAGTCCAACCGATTGCCCTTTTTCTCCTTTGTAGCACCTCCAAAGTGGACTCTACCTGCACGTTAGTTAAGCACGAAGAAAGAATAACTGGTAAAGTAGACGAAGGGCCAAGGAATTCATACTTGAGGTGCGATGGCAATGGCTTTAATTCCAAGGTAGGAGGCTCCTCGATTGAGAGCTTTGTTGGAGGAGTCTTTCGGTTTTCAAGATCCAACGATAGATTTCGGGGCTCATAAGTGTACGACCCCATGCCTTGCAATGCATTTACACACTTCACATAGCCATCACTCTCCTCATCATCATCAAGATTGAGTAAACTTCGTCCAATTTGCCCTCAACATTCATTGTTGCACTCGCATCATCAACTATCATGTCGGTCACCAAATCCATAAATGAACAAACTTCATTACTATTTGGTTGCCTCATTGATTTGCAAACATGGAAGACCACCTTTTCGTCATCCAGCCGAAAGGTGAGCTCACCGGCCTCCACATCAACAAGATCCTTCCCCGTAGCAAGGAAGGGTCGCCCAAAATGATAGGCACCTCATAGTCCACTTCACAATCAAGGATAATGAAGTCCGCTGGGAGGATGAACTTGTCAACTCTAACCAACACATCCTCAATGATACCCAAAGGCCTCTTCATTGTCCGATCTGCCATTTGCAACCTCATGGATGTGGGTCTTGGTTGCCCAATTCCCAAAGTTTTGAACACAGAGTAGGGCATTAAGTTGATACTTGCCCCGAGATCACATAATGCTTTGGCAAAATCGGCACTCCCAATAGTGCAAGGGATTGTGAAAGCACCCGGATCTTCCAAATTTGGAGCCATTGAGTGCACAATAGCACTCACTTGATGAGTCATCTTGATGGTTTTTCACAATTCATTGATCTTTTCTTGGTTACCAAATCTATCATGAATTTTGAATATCCCGGCATTTGCTCCAATGCCTCAACCAATGGCACATTTATTGTCACGCCCCAAAACCGAGGAGCGCGACCGGCGCTCAACCGAGTAAACCCGACTGAGCAAGCCTGCTAGATTTCATTCTACCCAAATTCGTCTTTGAATAAAGAGGAAATGTACACCATTAATCAAATTCTATAAATATATCATTAACAACTTCCATTTCATTTCCATTAGCAACTTCGTTCATAATTCTCAAAATATTACAAGTTTTATACATCTTTGCCAAATATTGATATTTCTAATTCAATTACCCATTATCAAACACCACCCACAACCTGTCTACGGAGCCTCTAAATGCAACTGAAGAGTAATATAGAAATGCCGGCAACAAGGCTCCGGCTATACCTCAAAATACAAGTACATGATGAACAAATGATACAGGACCCCGAAATAAAGTGGGGCTCACTAAGTCGGCTGAAAAAAGGATGTGCCACTAGCTGCGACCAACACTGTCTGCTATGGAACCACCTACATCCATTTAAAGATGTAGCGCCCAGCAAAAGGGACGTTAGTACTGTCGAATAGTACTAGTATGAATAGCAAAAAGTCCTCTTTCAAAATAGAATGCCAATATAAGGAAAGACAACCATATAAACAACAAGTAGCAATCAATGATATCCAAAGGCCAAGTTAAGCATAACAATATTTCAATATACGAAAGTTCATATGGTGAAAATGACACTCGGGATATGAAGACAATATTATTATTGGATAGAAGATATTTAATACCGATTCACCACAATTCACAATACTAGTGTTCACAATACCATTGTTCACAATATGCACATCATAACCAACTCCCAATTTCAAACACAATTTCTGTGTCAATATATACATATACATATTCCACCGTGAATCTTAGCACGGAGTTTGATCACGACCCGACCGGCTAGGTCATATCCCTTGGAGATATTTAATACTGTTATATCATCATCCACAATACCACCGCTTTCTCATGACCCGATCGGCTAGGTTGCCTCACTTAAGACATGTATCTCAATCACAATTTCATTCTCACTTTCCGGTTTCAGTATCAGCACAGTACCACCATGTGTGCGGCATGGCGTCCGATCTTGGCCCGATCGGCTAGGCCGTCTTACCAAGACGTTTTCCCTTTTCCATCAATCATCTCATTTCAAGTTTATATCACACATATCAAATCATCGGCACTTGGGGCCACAATCATTACATCATACTTGGCACTTATTTCATAATTCGAGTTCTTTCTATATATTTCACATCAATATCAATTTCAACAACAAGCCATTCAATTCAAGATGTCAAGTACACATGAGAGGAAACATGAATCATGGGCATACAGAGTATTTCAGAAATCATACACCTCAAGTTCATTAGCAATGGAACTTTAAACACAAAGGATTCTTCCCAAAGGAGGGGACACACCAAACCATAATAGAAACACACATCAAAGTCATAAACAAGCAATTACACCAATTATACTCAAAGGGATTCAATTGGTTATAGCAACTTTTTAGTAGTGAAAATCCCTTTAGTAGATAGAGACCATATAGGAACATCCTTTGTTGGTCCCTTAGATCGAACTCTTACCTTAAGGATGTATCTTTTATATCACTAGGGATATCAATCGATAGTTTAGTAAGATCCCATTGGTGATCAATGTATATATCTCTAATTGTGAGGGTAGTAATCACTAATCAAGTGGGGACCTTCAAATGAGTTCCTAAGATTTTTTATATTGGGGATCCAACTTGTGTCCCATATGTTCATGTTTGAATTATAGTGTGGTGACCAAGTAATCCCTTTTACACATAATTCCCACCCCTTTATAATGGCCTTCCAAATGAACGAGTGGNTATATATATATATATATATATATATATCTTTATTCATAAGGCTCATTTCGGAATAGTCAAGTTCATGGGTAATAACCCGGAATATAAGATTTATGAACTTTGAGCCAACCATACTTGAACTTATGAAAACATTTATGGAATTTGATTCTAAGAGAGAAAGTTTAGCCAACATACCTTGTTTAAGCTTTCCTTAAGTTACTACAATGTTCCAGAAATTCTAGCAATCCCATCTACTTTGAGACATAACAAAATCGAACACAAATTAGGGAGATATTCATGGTTTCAGCTCATTTGAGCATTTTATCAAACACTAGTTGTGCATCTTGATTTCAAAGCTCTTCTACAAGATTTCTTTCATTCCCCAACCCAATCTTTACTTATTTGTGTTCAACAATCTTCCCACAAACCAAACTTGTACATGCATGTATACATAATACTATTACACCCAAGAATGATACCTCAATAACCGATCTTATACCCAAAACTCGAAATTAAAGTCTAGTGTATAGAACCTTACCTCTTACATGAAGATCTTGTGATTGGTTTCCTTAATTCTTAAAGATTGATGAAAGATTGAATGGTTATAATGTTAGGCTTCCTCCTTCTCTCTCTAAAATGCTCTCACCTCTCTCTAGGTTTAGTATAAAATATCCCCAAATGAAGCCCCAAAGGTTATTTATCAAAGTGGGTTCGGATATAAAAATTTCAAAAATGACCCCAGAAGTCAATTATGTGGTGCAATTATGCTATAGCATAATCGATATGTGGGCAGCAGACTTGCAACATAATCATTATGCGATAGCATAATCGAAAGCATAATCAATATGCGATAGCATAATATTTTTCCCGACTCTGCTTCACTATGTGACGCGTATGCGGTCCGCGGAGTCGTTTTGCTATCGCGAAATTGATCGCAAATCCAGCCTTTGGTAATTTGATCATAACTTTGTGTAAGAATGTCCAAATGATGAACGGTTTGAAGCGTTAGAAACTAGACTTGAAGATCTTTCATTTGATAGGTTGTTCATCACATAAAACATTATATATATTTAGATATGCTCGTTCAAAGTGTGGACTTGTGCGAACTCATTTGGAATTTTAGCCTATTATATAATTCTCCAATTTGACTTAGACTTAGGCCTTTTCTTGGACACCAAATTACTTATTATATGACTTATACATTCATTTACCATATCCAATTGATATACATCATTTTTATAGCACATAAAATATTATAATTAGCCTACCTGGCACTACGAAATCTTAAATATCTTAGTAAAATTTTCCGGGGCCTTACATTTATGGACAAACTCTTCATTATATCAATAAACTTTTTGAATTGGTTCTCACTGTTTTGCTTTGCAAGCCTTTGAGGGTATGGAGGAGGAGGCCTTGGTATTGGTGCCTTGTCCTTTTGCACCACCGGTTCCGGCATGTCAATCACGTGTTCCCTAGACGGGTTCACCTCTTCTTGTGTCTCCTCCACATTTTCATCTACATCTATTCTCACTTCTTCATTAGCTTGAACCACGTTGCTTGAGATTTCATCCTCTTGAACCACAACATCTTCATCCACAATCCTTCTTTGATTTGAGGTGGTTGCATCTCCAACTTTTCCACTTCTAGTAGTCACGGCCATAGCATGTCCCGTATTATTCCTACCCTACGGGTTTACCACCGTATCACTAGGTAGTGCCCCCTTAGGACGAGTTTCCAAAACTTGTGAGATTTGGCCTAATTGAACCTCCAAATTCCGAATAGAAGTGTTGTGCAAGGCTATTTGAGCATCGGAGTCGGCATTCTTCTCCATCATCTGTTTAAAGATGTTTTCAGTTCTACCCATCTCATTGGAAGAAGAGCTCGGGCTTGAGAATGATAGGGAGGTTAATTGCTTGGTTGTTGGAACATCGGAGGCCTTTGAAAACCCCGCCCCCGTTGTTGTTGTTGTTCCACCCTCCTTGATTATTGCCCCCCAGTTGCCTTGATTATTGTTGCCCCAATTGCCTTGATTACCCCCAATTTCCTTGATTTCCTTGATTGTTTTGATTAGAATTACCACCACTCCAATTGCCTTGGTGCTTTTGGTTGTTCCAATTACCTTGGCTCCCTTGTGACCTCCATTTTTGTTGATTTTTCCCTTGAGCATTGTTCCTCTGACCTTGATAATTATTGACATATTGAACTTCTTCATCTTGATAATTGAATGAATCACCTTGATCATAACCACTATCATCTTACATAAATTGTTCTGGACGGTTTTGCATTTGTTGACCTTGTTGCCGTCTTTTGTTTGCCATCATATTCACACCTTCCATTGCATTCACTTGTTTCGGCCCTTAGACTTGTTGAAGCTGAGCCTTGGCCAATTGGTTCATGGTAGTTGTCAACTCGGCTATAGCTTGCCCGTGGTCATGTAGCTCCTTGTGTAGGTGAATAACATTAGGGTCACTTTGTGGCACATTGGCTCTACTTTGCCACGCCGAAGAGGTATCCGCCATCTCATCAAGAATTTCACAAGCTTCGGCATATGGCGTGTTCATGAAGTTACCCCCGGCGAGTTGGTTAACTACACATTGATTAGTTGTGTTGATCCCCCTATAGAAGGTCTGTTGGATCATGGACTCGGTCATATCATTATTCGGACACTCTTTAACCATGGTACGATATCTTCCCCAAATCTCGTGCAAAAGCTCATTGGATTCTTGCTTAAAAGCAAGAATCTCATCTCGAAGCGTTGCCATATGTCCGGAGAGAAGAATTTGGAAATGAACGTTTCTGCCAACTCATCCCAAGTGGTGATGGAATGGTTGGGTAACCTCTCTAACCAGTCCAATGCTTTTCCCCGTAGAGAAAAGGGAAATAGCCTGAACCTCAGAGCGTCCTCAAAAACATTTGTTTGCTTGCTCCCCCAACAAGTATTGACAAACCCCTTGAGATGCTTGTAGGCATTTTGATTCGGAGCCCTAGTGAAGAAACCCCGTTGTTCAAGCAGTGTAAGCATCACGTTGGTGATTTAGAAGTTGCCCGCCCTAATGCCGGGGGGGGAGGGGGGGGACTATAGCACTTGTATAACCCTTGTTTGGCAATTATCGGTGGGCTGCCGCTCTTGGTGGAGGTGGGGGAAGGACGAGCACATTATCGTGAGGTGGGCGACCTCGTCTTATTAGCTTGAGGTTCAATAGGGACCTCATCCATGGCATCATCGTCCACGTCCTCCCCCAAGTGCACATTTCCAATGAGCTCGTTGTTGAGAACAATTTTTTCGTACCTAGAAGCAATTCAAACACAAAATTAGTAACTCGGAAGGAAAGAAAGACAAATAACACAAAAACCTAGATATATAGCTAAATCTGTTTAACTCCCCGGAAACGGCAATAAAAATTGATCTCGGCCAAATCCACACCATAATTAAGTAGCGAGGCATACGATGCAATAATAACCCAACAAAGGTCGGGATCGAATGCACAAGAAGTTAGAATATGGGATTAGGTGTATATCTAAGTTGATTGCAAGTTTTGTCTTAAATTTTACTTCCACAATGTTAATTGGTGTACTAGTTCTACTTTACTCTACTGAATAAGAAGATAAAACACAATATGTTTGGTTTTGAGTCGTTTTTCAATTGATAAAGGAATCTAGGGTCGTGACTTCCACCTAGGTGGATACCTAACGGGTTGTAAACTATAGGGAAAGTTTGATTTACCGGATTCGTGGTATAGCAAACACACATAATTACTCACTCTGTACCTCTCGGCAGTTTGAGTGATTTTGCCCAATTTGGCTTTCTCAAGCCCAAATGGGTATTTGCACAAATCAAGTGATATATGCTCAAGTTGGGTCTTACTATCTCTAGATTTGACCCTTTAATTGGGGCTATCAATTTCTTGAATTCACCCAATTTCTTGCTAGCCAGTTTTCCTAAACCTAGTCTCTCTTTCTCAAGCAAAGACTAGGTCAAAAAGGCATGAATCGATGTTCGCAACCATTAATTCTATAATTTAAGCATAAACAAGGCTAGTTATCACTAACCCAATCACAAACAAGCCCTAAAATTAAATACCCATTAAGTACCCACACTAGGGTTGGGTCACAACCCTAGCTAAATATTTAGCTACTCATAGAAAATTAAGAAATACAAGAAGAAATTAAGGTAGAATGCATAATCATAGATTAAACAAAGAAAAACTAATGTTAAGAAATCAATCTAATGCAAATTTACTCAAAGAAGTAAAGAAAAACGTTCAAGTGCTCCTCTGCAAACTAAACTTAACCTAAAAATGACAAAAAGTTGTATTTATACTAAGCTGAAAATATCTGACAAAAATGCCCTTATGGAGGTTGCGCGGCCGCATAATTCTGATGCTGACCACAAAATGGGCTTCTACGGCCGCACAATTCTAGTGCGGTCCGCAGTCTTGGGAAATTGGGCTTTAAATTTTCAATCTTCTGCGGTCCGCACAAAAGTGGTTGCGGCCGCACTGAGGATTCCGCGGCCGCATAAAAGTGATGCGGTCCGCACTCTCCAGCTTTTGGACTTTTGTCAACTCTCTGATTCTCCAATCTTGTGGACCGCATAATAATGATTGCGGCCGCACTAGTCCATCTGCAGCCGCACAATTTTGAGCTAAAACGCAAGTAAAAGAGAGCAAATAAGCGGTCGAAATCCCTACTTATCAACTCCCCCAAACTTAAGCTTTTGCTTGTCCTCAAGCAAATAAGGCAATTCCCACCTCCACTAGAACAAGGGATACTTCAGCTAGCCTAGGGTGAATCAATTACACCTCAATTGGGACCAACGATTACCCACAATGCATATGAATTATCAACAACCCATGATATGACTTTTTGAGTACCATAGTTCTAGTGTGACTCTAGAGCATCAAGAGTTGAATCTATTCATCAAGGAAGCTCGCTCTTTCATTTAGGTCATTGTGGATCCCAAACTCCTCCTCCTCTACTCTCCATTATCAAATCTCACTTCAAAACGTAACACTCGAAACAAGGATAGTGAAAAATTCGCTCATCTCTCTCAAAAGAATGTCACAAATCCGGCTTTGAGTACCATAAACTTGCCCCTTATGTAAATCACCACTAATGTAAGCTCACCCAACTTGAAATCATGTAGGGCTTTTGCGAGATGTAATGAATGCTTTTGGACCAAGGTAGGACTGATTGGAATAAAATGATTTCATCTTTTCTTAAGCACTTCATTTTCTCTTTTTCGGCTCATACTTTCTCGACTCTTTGAGTCATTTTCTTCTTCCTCGGGGGAACTAGAGGGACGTATCACTCTTTCTTGAGCATGACATTCATTTTTCTCCTTTTTCTATTTACTTCAACCATTCTCCCTTATTTTCTTTTGGATTCCCTTCAACTCTTCACTTATTCACTTTCTTTTTGAATTTTTTATTTTTTTTTCTTTTCGTTCTTTCTCTTCTTTGTACCTTTCATCACTTTCAAACTTCTCTTCTATCCCCCAAACTTATGTTTTGCCAATTGTTTCTCAAGAATGCTAAGGAAAGATCGGGTGCCAAGAGAGGCTCATTACAAAACGGATGAAGGCTTGTAACGTGGTTGTTAAAAGGAAAAAGACTTCGGCTCAAAGGGGTTGACTAGGGATATCACATTGGTAGGCCATGGAAGATTTCAAATTTCAAATTGGATAAAGGAGAGCCTACGATCATTTCTCAAGCCAAGCTACACTTAGAATTTCGCCTAGACAAACATTCGGGGCAAGTTCTAGACCATTAGCATGGGTACTTGGACTTGCAACTAAATATCTCACCTCTCACGCTTCTGGATTGCTAAAGAGAACAGAGTCGAGGGTCCATAACAACCCTAGCTAAAATTGAGAATCACAAATGGCTCAATTTGAACCACTCGATGACTGCTTAAGTCAACACAAGAGTCAAAAGAGTCACAACTAGAGCTATTTTCTGTCAACTACTTGTTTTTAACCATACGATCATAGGTAAATGTGTTGGTACCAAGTGAAGCATGCTTGAGACCCCTTTTATTCATTACTACTATATATACCAAAATATAAAAGAAAACGGACTCAATCCCTTAAGAAGGTTGTCACGCCATCCATCGTTGGGAAGAGCCTCCCGGTTCACACATAATCCACCTTTGAAAAGAACCGTAGAATTAAGAAAACCAAAGGCTTATTGATCACTCAAAACATAAAAAGAAGCTATGAAATAAACTACAGAAATCGAGATAAAAGAATTTACAAACTGAATTCAAATGAATATATACATAAGGGAGAAGAATATATACATAAAGGGAATGAATATTTACATCAAATGGAGAAATATATACATACCAAAGGAAAATTGAGATGAAATAAAAATAGTATTAGAGTTACTATAGCCCAAATGTCAAATCATCAGAATAGACCACCCCCCAAATGAAGAATAAGTATTGTCCTCAATGCTTAGCAAATATAAGAACAGGGAAAGGGCAGAGAGTTAAGAGAAATCCCTATGTGGTCTGTGTCTGCATAGGATCCTCAGCAACTTTAGCCTCAAGCTGTATCTCATCATCACCACGCTGAGGGCCAACTAGGTTGGTGAGCATCCGGATCATCTCCTCAGCTGTGTGGGAAGTGGCAACCGGCTCCTCAGACTAGCCGGCTGCTGCCTCTGGTTCTGTCTGTGCTGCTAGTGGGGCTGACTCCATGAGCAGATCCAATGGCAAATCCCCAGCAGATGCAATCTTCTCGACCTCCTGATGTAAAAGAAGAAACTATGTTAAAGTTTACAAAATTTGGCCAAGATAATGTTTTAGAGCTCAAGTCCAAAAATATGGAATTATTTTCAAGAAGCACAAGAAGTCCAAGAAGCTCAAGATTGAATCAAGAAGCCAAGATTCTTTCCTTCTTAAAATAGGATTTATTTTATTCCTTTTAGAATAAGGATTTTCCTTTTGGTAGGATTCTAGTTTCTTTTCCTTGTAGAATAGGATTTTACTTTCCTTGTCTTTAGTTATTTTATTTCCTTATTAGAATAGGAATTGTAGTCATCAAAGAAGAGACTCTAGGCCAATATAAAGGGTCCTGCCTTGTAGAAGAAAAATCACGTTTTTGAGCTTTACCCTAATTTGCATAGAGTGTTTTTCTCTATTTTGTCTTCTTTATCCTTGTTTTTGGTTCCAAGCAAGGTGGTGATAGTCTTTATCTTGTTTTCAATTACGTGTGGTGTTTTTTATAATGTTAATTGATTCCAAGTGGTGACTTTAGGAGTCTTATAGTTCTTGATCATTCAAAAACACGTTTCTTGATCTAAATTCATTTTTTTTGTTATCATAGGATCATAACTTTCCTTGAACCGGTACATCATCAATATTTACTTGTTTTGAACAAGTAAATAGTCTTTCTTATAGCTCAAATCGTCACCTTTCATCTCATTTTTGAATTATCAGATTTCGAGTCCTAAAGCTTGAGATACGTTGTTTCTTGAAACCGGCCCACAAACCACATTTTTGTTTCAAGATCTTGATCCTGGTCGGTTGGTTCTTTGTTAACTCGAAGAATCATATCACCTCCTTAGTCAACTTCTCCACAGACTTCTTTGGGGCTTGAGACTTCTTCATCTTCCTAACCTGCTTGGTCAAGTCTGCAATGACCTTCCCATGTGCCTCCAGAGTATCTGTAATAGTCTTCTGGTTTTCCAGAATCTTCTTTAATGCTTCCTCCACTGACGGAGGTACCTGTGGCTGTGTTGGGGCTGCTGGAGCTGAGCACTG
The DNA here is from genome assembly GCF_001879085.1 of Nicotiana attenuata. Lineage (NCBI taxonomy): Eukaryota > Viridiplantae > Streptophyta > Magnoliopsida > Solanales > Solanaceae > Nicotiana > Nicotiana attenuata. Next base: position 1,010,113 of record NW_017670279.1, read on the forward strand.
TGTGGTAACAGCACTGGAAATAGCAGTCAGCTTTGTAGTAGCTGCCTGCATCCAGTTGTTGAGACTCACCAATGTCTGGGAGACTCGCAGCACAGTCTGGGGATAGGTAGATGAAGTTGGCACTGGCAATGGAACTGCTAATCTAGCAGGAGCTGGTGGACCGGAGGATGAAGATGGTGGCATAGTTGTTGTCCCTGTAGAAGTACCTACTGTTGTGGAAGGCTCGGCAGCTGAATCAGTAACCACTACCACTGGCTCCTCAGACTGGCCAGTGGAGGTAGTAGCTTTACCCTTAAACTTCGGGTTGTCAGCTCCCTGGAGGTGGTACCAGGAGAAAAGCTTTTTGGCCTTCACATTTGTATCATAATGCTTGGACTCCACCCCTTGATCCTTGAATTACTCGGTGAGGAAGTTTGGGTACGGATAAGATCTCTCACCCTTCCGGATAGTTAGAGTGATGTTGGTGGACATGATGGCACCAACATTTATTGGATACCCAGCCATAATTAAGGCCACCAGAACTGCACAGGGGAACTGGGAGCATGTTTTCATTTAGGCACGGGTCAGTGCGGCTACACATAAACGTTTGCCACCCTTTTGCTTCAAAGTTTAGGGTGGCCCGAAGAATTGGAACTCCAGCTGTGAGCGACGGAGGAGTAGACCCTGGAATTTCTAGAATCTTAGCCAACCACGGACGAGCTGCATCACCCATGGCTAGCTTCTCCAAGTACTACATTGCTTCAACTTCTTCAAACCCCACATACGTGTTCAGTGCACAAGAGTCAAAACGGATCTTTAGATTCCGTACTTTTGTCACCTTCGTTCCCTGCTTGATGTGAGCAACATTTGCGTAGAACTCCTTGACCAGGTATTCATTGGCATCTAGAACTTTGTTGGTAAACCAGATCCAACCTTTCCGCTCTTGGAATTGCCTGAGGACATTGGGATTGTGTTTACTCAGGTCTTTCATTAAGAACTGTCGCTCAAGAGTGAACGACCTCTGTGGCCACAATTCCCGGAATTTTGCAAAGAAATTTGCACTAACAAAACGATCCTCCCAAATCTCTGGTCGCCTTGACCTCTCTAACCCTGCCACTGCAGTGTCTCCCCCTCTTCCATTATCTGGGACATCATCATCGTCATCTACATTTATTAGAGCTGGGGAAGCATGTGAGGAAGAGGGTTCAGAATCTTGACTACCCTCTTCCGAACCCTCAAATGAACTGGCAACTGATGAGGACCATCTACCAAATGAAGTCTCCCAGGGAATTATTGTCTTTGTTGTGATTGGGCTTCTGCCTGTGCTTGCACGGAGTTGCCCTCAAAAGCTTCCCCGGATGGGACAAACTCATTGGTCTCCAAAGTGTCCGGGGCTCTATGGAAGTTGCTTTCTTGCTGATAGCCTTTTGAATTGCAAGAGGTAGATTGCTCTTGCCTCGACCCCGGCCTCGGGAGGGTTCTGCCCTCCCTTGTTGTGTATCTCCTCTACCACGTGAGCGAATCATTATCTGCAGAACATAAGCATTAGAGATCAGTCACAATTGAAGTTAAAAGTGTATACATAAGCATGATGGAAAGCTGCAGTATTATTGTCTCAAAAGGGCAGTGCGGACCGCACAAAAATGAGTGCAGCCGCACTAGTCCATCTGCGGCTGCACAATTTTGGTGCGGTCCACACTGTCTGAGCTGGCTAAAGACTCTTCTCTGAATCTCACTTTGCGGCCGCACTAGAATTGTGCGGTCCGCACTGTCTGAGCTCTTTTCCCAGTTTTGGCTCTTGTTCACTTTGACTCCTTAATGAGTTGATTTTGCTTTCTTTGGCTCGTTTCCAAATATTCCTGCAAGTAAGCACATTTTGTTAGTTTCTGGGAATACCTTTAAGCATTTTTTAGCTAAAACGCAAGTAAAAGAGAGCAAATAAGCGGTCAAAATCCCTACTTATCAGCAGACCCAAGTTTCATAAGTGACTTTCGCACCTGAGATGGTTTTCCCACAGGTGTGGTTGATGTCTCGCAGAAGTGAGTTAGCTGGGCAGAAAAGAGAGAAAAATCGAGGGTTTGAATTTATTCTTCATTTGGACTTGAGAGCTCGGATTATGGCGATTCTTTGAAGGATTTTCATAGGAAGTTATTGGGTAACTATTCCTAACTCATTGTTGGTTGTTTTTCATTAACCCATTGTTGATTTCACCTTTTAATTAGGGATTTGAGTTGGAAAATTAGGGAAAAGTTCTTAGGCCGAATTTTGGGATTTTGATCGAGATTTTGGAATCGAATTTGAGTGAAGTTGGTATGGTTAGACTCGTGAGTGAATGGGTGTTCATATTTTGTGACTTTTACCCGATTCCGAGATGTGGGCCCGGGGAGGCATTTTGAGCGATTTATCAATTTCTTGCCTTAGCTTTGATTTCATTAGCTAGACTTGCTTCTTGTAGTAATATTTATGTTATGTAATTGGTTTTGGCTAGATTTGGGCCATTCAGAGTCGGATACTCGTGGAAAGAGCATTGTTATGGATTGATTGAGCTTGGTTCGAGGTAAGTGGCTTGCCTAACCTTGTGTTGGGGAACTCCCCTTAGGATTTGGTACTGTTTGATATATGAGCATCGTGTACGTGAGATGACGAGTGCGTACACGGACTATTTGAATGAAAACTCCATTTTCATTAAGTAAAGTATCTGTTTTCCTTTAATTGAGCTACACTAGCATATGTAATTATCTTGTTCAGTTTAGAACACCATGACTACGTGTCTTAATTACTTACCTGAACTCTGTGCAACATGCTTAGTGAATTTCCTGCTTCTTTGTGGACTTGTACTTAGTCTAAATTGTAGGATTTTGGTGTTGTAGTTGTAACTCTATTGTTTGAGCTGCATATTTACTGTGGGACTATGGAACGATATTCCGGGAGATTCCCATGTACTGCATATTTACTTTGGGACTACGGAACGGTATTCCGGGAGATCCCCCAGCACTGCATATTTACTTTGGGACTACGGAACGGTATTCCGAGAGATTCCCCCTGCACATTTACGTTTGGGACTACGGGACAGTATCCTGGGAGATCCCCTGTTGTTATCTCTGTGTTCTGAGCTGTTGTTCTTTTATGTTTACGTTTCTTGTTAAATTTCAGTATTTACTATTACTGCGATACTTCATTCTGTTATATTTTATTATATATATATATATATATATATACCAGTAGGGCCTTGACCTTATCTCGTCACTACTCGATCGAGGTTAGGCTTGGCGCTTACTAGATACCGTTGTGGTGTACTCATGCCCTTTCCTGCACATATTTTTCGTGTGCAGATCCAGGTTCATCTTATCAGCCTCATCACTAGTTGCAGTTGCTGCTGCTTATTAGAGACGTCAAGGTACATCTGCCCGCGCCCGCAGATCCTCGGAGTCCCCCTATCCCCATGTGTTCATTTTTCCTTCTTTCTGTAGAGATGATGTATAGAACAATTAAGACTTCTTAGTAGCTTGTGACTTGTGGTATTTCAGGTTTTGGGAATTGTTTGGTACATTTCAGAGGTGATAATTATATATGTCGAGTGGCATTCTGTTGCTTATTAGATATTTGTCACTGTTAGTATTTAATGTTCATGCTTTTATTTTATTTCCGCAAAGTGTTAGGCTTACCTAGTCGTAGAGACTAGATGTCGTCACGACAACTCACGGAGGGAGAAATTAGGTCGTGACAAGTTGGTATCCCTTTTCCTTACACACTACATCCATAACGAGTATCAAACCTGAGTCATTTCACAACCTTCATATACCAATAAATCATATTACATCACGCATCCAGCAAATTCCTTGCTCGCATCATCTTCGAAGTCATCCTCTTCAAGTTATATTGATCCATAAGTGTCCTTTAGTACAGAAACTAATATAACACATGATCATGCAATCCGATCATTGATAATAGACTCCCCTTGGCTCAAATCCGTAGAACACATCATGCGATAACCCACATCACTCTTCCTTCATATCTGCCATGATATCGCACTGTTATTCAACTGAATTCTCCTCATAAGCACATGCATCACTAGTCATCACACCTCCAAATCATCTACCAAGGGCATACTCATCCTCGTGACAGTCGTGCGAACTTTTCAAGTGATCTGAACTCTAATCTTAGCACATACATCCCACTAGATAGAAGGAAAACTCTTCATAGAAACCTCATAAGAATCACACAACCTCACACCTTCTCGCCGGAGATAACCCACCTATTTTGCCTCAACCGACATCTCTCTATAACCCTACCATGGTCATAACCACTATGTAATCAGTTAATCTTCCTGATTCTACTCTCATCATTGAGACATAAGAATCCATTTTATCCTACAAATGAACAACTGAAAGATCCACCAAACATCCACATCTTAAGACTATACAACACACCGAGACAATAATCAAGAATTCATAGCCCTTTTCAGCCCAAGAGAATCCTTCTTGTCATATCCACACTATCTAAGTGTAGTCCCCAATCACATAATACTCATCATATAGCTATCTCACAACTCACTAAGCCATCGACCCCACTCCTAAGGACACTATCAAACATAAGAGTCCAAAGTCACATACTCACACACTGAAACTACCGAGCCCAAGTTGCAGTCTAAACGTAGCCTTAAGTCCTCCAGACTAGCCTGCCTTCACAACACTGAAACACATCTCACACCTCATCCACGACATCACAAACCATCCATGGACAGTTGATACCGAGTGCTCAATATCACATATGAGTGAATGGAAAGAAATCGAAGATATAAGTTTCAAGCTGAATCAATGTCGCACGATAAGGAAAGAAAGAAGGTAAAGTTTTCTAGATGCCTTGTAGCCTCTCGAAGATAAATATGGACATCATCATACTGATCTACAAGAATATCTGCTCATGACCCATAGAACCTAGAAACCTAGATCTTTGATACCAACTTGTCACGACCCAAAATTCATTCAATTCGTGATGACATCTAACCCAACCTGCTAGGTAAGTCTACAACAAATAACACTACTCAAATGAGAAATCATCAATAATTAATGAATAAAATACCTGAATTCTATAGAATATCTCAAGAATCGGTAGCATAACTCATGAGCTACTAGGATTAAGAATATAATTTTGATACGAAGGAATAGTACAACATCTGTATGAAGTCTTACATAAAGAGAACTGAAGTCCTAAACTACCATGAACAAATGGTAGCTTGAATCTGGATCGCAACTACAACTTCAACACTAGCCTTCGTCATCCATAACAGATTAGCTCTAAGATCTGCATGCAAGGTACACAAGTGTAGTATGAGTACAACCAATCCTATGTACTTAGTAACTATTCTAACTAACCTCGGTGAAGAAGTGACAAGGTTTCAGGTCAAGGATACTCACTTTACATAACCTGTACAACTCAAAACATATACATATATCTAGTAACAGTATCGAAATCTAAGAATGAAATACAGGTACAACCAATAGATTCATATAGAGAAGATGTGCACAAGTCTTATAACAATTCAACATATAGAGAAGATACATATTTAAACTCAGATAACACGTCAATAATTGCATTTAGAGAGGATATGCATATGATTCGTACCAGTTTAATAGCTTAGAATATAGGAAATATATGCGCTTAATATCATTAAATCATCAAGGATCACATATAGAGAAGATATGCATGAAATAATCCCTCAACCGTTGCATATAGAGAAGATATTCATGAAATATCAAATCAAATATGCAAATCAACATATAGAGAATATATGTACCGTGAATTATTTCATCAATTAAAGCATCATATAGAGAAGATGTGCATAAAGGCATGTATACATTTCGGAGCTAGCATATAGAGAAGATATGCAGTAAAATATCATGTATACATCCAAGGAGTTTGCAAGTAGAGAAGAGATGCAAAGTCCAACTATTGATCAGTTTTCCGATAATCCGCATCAATGAGAAATCTGTCGATTTCTCACAAGGTGCGTGTATACCATCAAGAGAGAAATATGAGAGGGTGAACCTAGGGAGATGGATCCTCATCCACAAGCTGCATGGACAACTCACGTGCCATAACCACACATACAACTCAAGTGCAATAATTACTACAACCGCACGTAAACTCACGTGCCATAATAACTCAACCCTACAGACCACTCATGTGTTGTCAATCTAGTCCATCACACAAAAAGCATATACAAGAACATATGTATAGGAATAACGGATATTAAATCACATACTCATGGACTGAGAAAAAATAGCATGCTACGGTATATGCATGTGCGAAGTGCATAAATACAACTCAGGTTAGGTGAATACGCCATAAAATAATGAATATCATGTTCCAATAGGAATTCAAGACCTATACATGATCTCTAGCATGATTCAAGAAGTTTACGTAGTTATACAAATATATAAAGCATTATAGCAGGAAGCACAGTGTCTAAACAAGGGATGGTACAACCTAGAGACTACTCTGGTAATGTATTATATGTAGCACCCTCATATACGGCATCACCTCGTATATACGTCGCTTCTTAAACATTTCAATTAGACAAATAAGGTCATATCCTAAGGATTATTCTCTCGCAACAAGATTAGGAAAGATACTTACCTCATCTGGGCTAACCTTTAACCTTAAGTCGCGTAGTAACCTCTATCTAGCCATCCAATCACACAATTCCAAGCCAATCATTAACCAACCAAGTCAAACAATACTATAGAAAGCGCCCATTCCATAAAGCTTCGATCTTTGAAAAATTTCGCAAGAGTTCAACAAAACTCAACCTAGGCTTGCATGCCCAAAATCTGGAATCAATACTAAATTTTGATAATCCATAACCTATTGAGTCAAAATAGTGATTAAATTTCAAAACTGAGTCCAAATAAGTGATTAGATTTCAAAACCGAGTCCAAATCAGTGTCCAAATCCTCAAAATATACTCTCTTTAAGTGTATGTAAAAAAAAACCAAAATTTTATCTCAAATTTCATATTTTGAGTGTTAATAATTCATGTAGACTCTTGAAATAATACCATAAATGAGTAAAAATCAGCTATCCCAAAGTCTTATATGAAAATCTCGAAGCAAAATCGCCTCTCTCAAAGTCTAGAGTTCAAAATATGAGAGAATGAGTCAAAATTCCAAAATAACATCTTATATAGTCGTCCAATACTATCCATCACGATCGCAGAGCAGTGTCACTGCCTGAAATAACACAACGCAAACGCGAAAGAAACACCATAAATGTAACGACCAACCTCGTACGCGAACGCAAACACAAACTTTCAAAAGTGAAGAACACTGCCCTAGCTCCAATCTCTTCAACTCAAACGCGATCACTAGCTATGCGAATGCGAACATAAATCTCGTGTCTGCCTCATCCCTTACGCAATCGCGAACCAACACATGTGAATGCGGAGCTTCTAACCCCCCAACACAACACAAACGCATGACCTTATCCGCGAACGTGATGAACAAATGACAGCCTGCCCAATCACACTTCGTGATCACGAGTCTCTCTTTGCGATCGTGATGCACTGCAACACACCAGCACATCAGCTACTTCAAACATCACCAAAATGGTTCGAAATCACTCTGAATCACACTCGGGCCCCTTGGGACCCCGTCTAATCATTCCAACAAGTTTATATGCAATATCAAACCTATCCAAAATCTCATAACACCACAAATAACATAAAGACCAAGAATCAAAGATCTAAATCATTCTCTTAACTTTCAAATATTTCATTTCTCTGAACTCGTCTAAATCACACTTAGACATTCCGGATCATAATTAAACTTTGCACGCGAGTCCCAACCAACTAAATGAACATATCCAAGGTCTCAAAACCATAATAAGAGACTGATAATACCGAAGTCAACTCTTGGTCAAACCTATAAACACTCCAATTCTTCAAATTGCAAGCCTTCAATAAATAGATCCAAAACCTTCTAAGAACATCCAAATTTAAATCCAAACATATGCCCAAGTCCAAAATCACCATACAAACATATTGAAATCATCAAATCTTGATTCAAAGGTCGTTTGCTCAAAAGTCAAATATTGCTCCACTCTTTCAACTTAAAGCTTCCAAATTGAGAATCACTCTATCATATCCATCTCGAACCACTCAAAAATCAAAACCAACCAAGCACGCAAGTCATAATACACAATATGAATTCAATCAAAAGTCTCAAATCACAAAAAAAAAAATTAGAACTCAAAACGACCGGCCGAGTCATTATACAAGGTAAAATGCAAGTATTCACATGTCGTTATTTTGTGAAAAAGAATATTCATTACATCTTACATATATGTTATTTGGCCGATTCATATTCAGTGCACTTGGAATACATCAAAGTTATGGGTTAACCTAATTTTTTTCTTAATATGACGAGTTTAAAATACGGTTTAATGTATATCTTTTTGACTGCATATATATCAAAATCAATTTTTTCAAGTATACATCTGATTGTTTTACTCTTTCATAAATATTTATTACTTTCTATTCGGGGTAGTTATTCTAAGAGGCTGACTCAAACCATCTCTCAACAAAGTTACTCCGTCTCGGATGAGTTGGCTATGGGCGTTGTTCAAGTTAAAACAATTGGTGAATTAGTGGAATAAAGTGAGTAAACTATCTTATGTAGTATTAATTCATGCGAGCTTTAATATTAATGGTTGTTTTATGCACATAGTTTACAATAAATAACACATGTGTCTAAATCGTTATGTGATAAAATCAAGCTAGTTGAACATATGTTGTGCTTTTGTTGCATATATATTGTAGAGTCCTAACTGTTATTAGAATATTTTTTTACTCTTTTACTTCTTCATTCAAAATAGCTGATCATTTGATTGGTTTTACTACATCCTTTAATCTATTTAATAAGGAAGTTGTATGTAAAATCTGTTTTGCCACAAATCATGCTTTATATGTTCAGCTCTCAATTAGCATTTTGGTTACTAATGGATGACAATTGTAATATTCCTAATATATAGTATACCTAATCTATATTATTCCTAATTTGCACATATATGCTATCTCTCAACTCCACTATCAATAGTTCTATCAATCTATTAAATAGGAAGGTCACTGTTGGATTGTTGCAAGTAAAAATTTAGAACTTGATAAAGGGTGGTCGTATGTCAGCTGCAAGAAGTACAAAAAGAAGAGGAATAAGCTGGGAAACATTTATCGTTATCTAAACCCAAAATATAAAAATGAAGATTAGTTAGTGGTGAATAGATAATAACTGAAGCTCTATTTTCTTTGCCCGTCAAAATGTATATTTATATCTTAAAGCGTGCTTTCAGGTACACGCTTCAAGTTAGGTTCATGGATGGTACTGGATCTGTTTCATTATTTCTCTAGGACCATAAATCCATATTTCTCATAGGCAAGTCCGCAAATGAATTGAAGGAAGTATTACTTAAGGTATATCAACTAATAAAATTCATAAATGTTTTTTAAAATTTGTATCAAATTTGTATGATGTTGTAGACATACAAATTTGAATCAAAAGTAGAGAATGAATTCAAAATCTACTCATTTGCATTGATTCATGTCTATTTAAGCTGAAAAGCTACAAACTTGTGTTCCCTAGGCGCTATGAAATGGGGGTCTTTCCTTCGCCTATCGTATGTATCAACTTGGCTTCATCCCTGTAACGATCCGACAGATTATTTTGATTTCTAGATCTCCATTCCCCTAATCAAGACTCTCTATATGTTCTTTTACTATTTTACGACTTGTGGAGGTGGTTGGTTTAGATTTGAAAAGGTTTGGGTTGAAATCGAAACACTTAGTTCCTTCGTAGTGGCCTAAGATGGCCATGTTTGACTTGAGTCAATATTTTTAGTAAACGAACTTAGTGTCAGGATTTGATGGTTTCAATAGGTTCGTATGATAATTTTATACTTAGGCGTGTGTTTGTATCAGGTTTCAGGTGATCCGGGAGCATTTCAGCGCTTAATGTTGTAAGTTGGCACATTGAAGGTTTTCTAGTTTTTTAAATTTGGTTTTGAGTAGACTTTGGTGTTATCGAGGTCCGTTTGGGATTCCAAGCCTAGTAATAGGTCTGTATGGTGATCTATGATTTGTACGCAAAATTTAATGTCATGCCGAGTTGTTTAAGTATGATTTGACGCGTTCAAAGCTAGTTGAAAAGTTTGAAGTTCATAAGTTGATTCAATTTTATTTTGGGGCATGATTCTTGGTTTCGATGTTCTTTTACACATTACGAGGGTTTGAGTAGGTCCATATTATGTTTATGGACTTGTTCGTGCAGTTGGACGGGGTCTCGAGTGGCTCGGGTGTGTTTCGGATCGCCCGAGCTAAGTCCAAAACTGCTACATTGTTGGTTCTAGTTTCCTTCTTCGCGAACGCGTAAGTCCTCATGCATTCGCAATGAAGGATTTGGGAAGTGGGATGACTTATTCTTCACGTTCGCAATCAGGCGATCACGTTTGTGAGGTTTGAGGCCCGAGGCCTACGCGTTCGCGAAGGCCTCTCTCGTTCGTGTAGAAGGAAGGGACTTGGGATGGTTCAACATCCATTACCCTTCGCGTTCACGAAGGTATGACCGCGTTCGCGATGCTCATGCTGGACAAGCCTTTGCAATTGCAAGACTCCCTCGTGTTCGGGATGAAGGGTTCCTGCGCCTGGTCAAGCTTTGCCTTCACGATCGTGAAGTTTCTTCCGCGATCGCGAAAAAGGATCACTGGGTAGTGTCTTAATTAAAATCAGCACTTAGGCTTATTTTTCCCATTCTCATTGTGTTGGCCGAATTTGGAGCTTCTTTGTGAGGGGTTTTCATCAAGCACTATAAGGTGAGTGATTCCTACCTAATGTTAGTTAAATACATAGATTATGGGTAGATTTTAAAATATAAAATGTGAATATTTTAGAAGTTTGTTGAAAAATTTAGGTTTTGATAAAAATGGGATTAGGCCATGAAAATGGTAATGGAATTGAGTAGATTTTATATATTTGTGTTCGTGAGGTTTTGGGTAACATTTATTTACAAAAATTCCTGGAATCCGGGCATGTGGGCCCGGGGGTAAATTTTAGTAATCTTCCAAATTGGTTTGGGTAATTGCTCTAATAGTTAAATTATGAACTTTTGAGCAAATATTGATTAGTTGTACAACCTTTGGCTAGTTTGGGATTGTTCGGCATCGACTTGAGGCTTTTAGTGTGATTTGTGGATCGGGAAGTGGTTTTGGAAACGAGGTAAGTCTCTCGCCTGACCTTGTAAGAGGGAATTAATCCCATATGTATTTAAATTGTTATTTACTACTAATTCTGGGTGCTACGTACGTACGAAGTGACGAGAGTCCGTACGTAACTACAATTCGTGTTATATCTGGGTAGACACAGGACTTTATCAAGCAATACTTGCACTATTTTAACTCAACTTGTTAGTTTAATTACTTTTATTACTAAATAAAATTTGACTAAAGATTATGTTAGACCGAGCTTCATTACTTAGAGATTTGGCGGAATGATTAATTATTAATGGAAAATTCATATTCCCTTATGGGCTTGCCTTTGGTTGTAAACACGAAATTTGTAGTCTGAAGAGCTTTCCTATTACTGTGGATCGGGCTGAACACCTCGGCAATATTTATATATAATGTGATGCATCCATGGATCGGGCCGTACGACCTTGGTAGTATATGTGTACAATTGTTATGGATCAGGCCCTACGACCTCGGCATAACTCGTGTGTGTTGTCGCTAGGAGTCTGATTATACTCGATATATCCTTCATGACTTGTGAAGTTGTAATTATGTGTTGGCCCTTACTTGTTGAGATTAACATGTGATATTTGGGGACTTTTAATTTGCTAGTTCTTAAAGAATCATTTAATTATTGCCTCTTATTCCATTATTGTTGTTGTATTTCATGCCCATTTACAATCCATGCACTTTATGTATATTGACCACTAGTAAGTGTCTATGTTGGCCCCCCGTCACTACTTCTTCGAGGTTAGACTATATACTTGTCACGACCCAAAATACAACATGTCGTTATGGCGCCTATCATGATACTAGGCAAGCCGACAACTCACACATGCCAACGTATTTTAATTTAAAATATACTGAAATAGGTTTAAGTAAGTGAAAATCTCATAAAAACTGGATGAAAGCGCCACAACTCAATACAGAATTTCCCAAAAGATCTGGGTGTCATGGAGTACATGAGAATCTATATAATAACACGGTTTGACAAATGAAATGCATTCTAGGAAAGCAGAACAGTATAAAAAGACTAAAAGATAAAGGAGGAGATTCAAGGACTGCGGACGCCAAAGCAGCTGCCTCGAGGATCTCCGAACTGAATAATAGCTCCAAAGTCAGCAACCACCATACCCGGAAGTACCTGGATCTGCACACGAAGTGCAAGGTGTAGCATGAGTACAACCAACTCAATATGTAATAAGTCTAACCTTAGGGCTGAAAGTAGTGACGAGCTTCACAGGTACAATCCAATTATAGAAATACAGTACAGAAATATAGACATGCTTTCAAGTTCAACAGTTAAAGCTTAAACAGGTAAGATATGTCAAGTGTAACTGAAATGAGAAATGATACATCTCGATATCTACATGTCAGTTATGTATGCCAACTGTAATACAGAACAATGATGAAATCATATGCATACTCTCAGAGTATCAATCACTTCGTCCACCCATTCACTCCATCCTCATTGTCACTCATTCCTCACAGTCACTCAATCCTCCCAATTGCTCGGCACTCGCACTCGGCACTGACACTCGCACTCAGTAGGTACTTGCGCTCACTCCTAATAAGAGACTCTAGAGGGGCGGATCCTGCCCAAGAGCTATAATAAGCCAATCATGGCATGAATCAATAAAGCCTCCTGCGGCGTGCAGCCCGATCCCATAGATATCCTCACAATCAGGCCCTCAACCTCACTCAGTCACGAATCTCTCCAGTCTCTCAGGCCCATAATGTCATGAAAATCATCCCGAACAATGATGATATGAGGTATCAATAAATGAAAACAGAGACTGAGATGTGATATGCGGATGATAGATGTGACTGAGTACATAATTGCAAATTAATCAAGTAATTTAACAGCAATACGTCCTCTGTGGGTCCCAATAGTACCAGCATATAGCCTAAACATGATTTCTAACATGAATCGTAGCTAAATTTCTCTAACACATGGAGAATATACGAAAAACAACAAGTCTATTCAACTATATAGTTCCACAGAATCGATCGAGTCACAATTTCTACGGTGCACGCCCACACACCCGTCACACGAAGACAACCCACTCTCCCATTCTCCGCATCTGCGGAGCCTTGCTCACACCTGTGGGCTCGCAGATGCGGAAGACCCTTCACACATGCGCCACACCCCAGGCCAGCCTAGCTCCGCTTTAGCTCCACATCAGCCGCAGTTGTGGCACGCACCTGCGGCTAATCCCCTCGTAGGTGCGATCACACTAGAAGGAAAAATTCCAACAATGCTTCAAATCCATCTCTTGATCCGTTAACCATCCGGAATCCACTCGAGGCCCCCGGGACCTCACCAATTATACCAACAAGTTCTAAAACACGATACGAACTAAATCAAGGCCATAAATCACATCAAACAACATCAAAAACACGAATCGCACCTCAATTCAAGCCTACCAAAAACTAAGAAATTCTAACTTCTACAATCGATGCCGAAACCTATCAAATCAAGCCCGATTGACTTCAACCTTTGCACACAAGTCATAAATGACACAATGGACCTTTTCAAACTTCAGGAAACAAAATATGAGCCCGGTAACCACAAAGTCAACTATTGGTCAAACTTCTTAATTTCCAAAACTTCTAATTTTCTCCATTTCAAGCCAAAATCAACTACGGACCTCCAAACCACTATCTGGACACACTCCTAAGTCCAAAATTACCCTACGGAGCTATCAGAACTATCAAAACTCCATTCCAGAGTTGCTTACACATAAGTCAATATCGGTCAACCTTTTCAACTTAAGCTTCAACCTTGAGACTAAGTGTCTCAACTCATTCTGAAACATCCCTGGAATCAAACAACTACCCTGAAAAGTCACATAACGACAATAGAGCTAAAATAAGCAGTAAATGGGGGAACAGGGCTACAACACTCAAAACGACCAGCCGGGTCGTTACATCCTCCTCCTCTTAAATAGACGTTCGTCCTTGAACGGGTCTAGAAACATACATGGAGTCTCAAGTAGGCATGGATATCTGCTCCGTATCTCCCGCTCGGTCTCCCAAGTGGCCTCCTCAACGGGCTGACCTCTCCACTGCACCTTCACTGAAGCTATGTTCTTTGACCTCAACTTTTGAACCTGCCGATCCAAAATGGTCAGTCGCTTCATATCATAAGTCAAATCACCATCCAACTGAACCGTGCTAAAGTTCAAAACATGAGACGGATCGGTGACATACTTCTGAAGCATCGAAACATGAAACACTGGATAGACTAGGCGGCAATGCAAGCTTGTAAGCCACCTCTCCAATCCTCTCAAGCACCTCAAAAGGCCCAATATACCAGGGCTCAACTTGCCCTTCTTCCCGAACCTCACAACACCCTTCATGGGTGAAACTCTGAGTAGTACCTTCTCCCTCACCATGTAAGCAACATCAAGAACCTTCCGATCAGTGTAACTCTTCTGCCGAGACTGAGCCGTGCAAAGCCGATCCTGAATCAACTTAACCTTGTCCAAAGCATCTTGAACTAAGTCAGTACCCAATACCCTAGCCTCACCCAGCTCAAACCAACCCACCGGAGACCGACACTATCTCCCACATAAAGCCTCATATGGAGTCATCTAAAAGCTTGATTGGTAGCTATTATTGTAGGCAAACTCTGCCAGCGGCAGAAACTTATCCCATGAACCCCCAAAATCTATAACACAAGTGCGCAGCATATCCTCAAATATCTAAATAGTGCGCTCGGACTGTCCGTCCGTCTGAGGGTGGAATGATGTATTTAACTCAACCTGTGTGCCTAACTCTCGCTGCACTGCTCTCGAAAACTGCAATGTAAAATGCATGCCCCGATCTGAAATGATGGACACCGGTACACCATGAAGGAGAACAATCTCGCAGATATAGATCTCAGCCAACCGCTTCGAAGAATAAGCAGTCTCAACTGGAATGAAATGCGCAGACTTGGTCAACCGATCCATAATCACCCAAATAGCATCAAACTTCCTCGAAGTCCATGGGAGCCCAACTACGAAGTCCATGCTGGTACACTCCCATTTCCACTTCGAAATCTCAAGCCACTGAAGCAATCTGCCCGGTCTCTAATGCTCATAATTCACCTACTGACAATTTAGGCACCGAGCTACAAACCCCACTATGTCTTTCTTCATCCTCCTCCACTAATAGTGCTGCCTCAAATCCTGGTACATCTTTGCGGCACCCAGATGAATGGAATACCGCAAACTGTGGGCCTCCACAAGAATCAACTCACGTAGCCCATCCACATTGGGCACACAAATCCGACCCTGCATCCGCAACACCCCATCATCTCCAATAGTAACCTCTTTGGCATCACCGTGTTGAACCGTGTCCTTAAGGGCAAGTAGATGGGGATCATCATACTAATGCTCTCTGATGCAATCATATAAGGAAGACCGAGAAACCCCACAAGCTAGAACCCGACTGGGCTCCGAAATATCTGATATCACGAATTGGTTGGCCAAAGGCTGAACATCTGATGCAAGCGGTCTCTCACCAACAGGAATGAATGCAAGGGTACCCACACTCACTGTCTTTCGACTCAAAGCATCAGCCACCACATTGGCCTCCCCGATTGATACAGGATGGTGATATCATAGTCCCTTAGTAGCTCCAACCATCTCCGCTGCCTCAAATTTAGATCTTTTTGTCTGAACGAGTGCTGGAGACTCCGATGATCCGTAAATACTTCACAAGACACACCGTAGAGATAGTGCCTCCAAATCTTCAATGCATGAACGATGGATGCCAACTCCTAATCATTAATAGGGTAGTTCTTCTCATGGGGCTTCAACTGACTCGAATCATAAGCAATCACTCTATCCTCCTGCATCAACATACACCCAATACCAATTCGAGAAGTATCATAATACACTGCAAAAGAGCCTGACGTTGAAGGCAAAACTAGAATTGGAGCTGCGGTCAATGCGGTCTTGAGCTTCTGAAATCTCTCCTCACACTCATCCGAACACCTGAACGGAGCACCCTTCTAGGTCAATTTGGTCAAAGGCGATACAATGGACGATAAACCCTCCACAAAGCGACGATAATATCCAGCCAAGCCGAGAAAACTCAAATTCTCAGTAGTTGAAGACGGTCTGGGCTGACTCTGAACCGCCTCTATCTTCTTTGGATCCACCTTAATTCCCTCACTAGACACCACGTTCCCCAAGAACTCCACCGAACTGAGCAGACTTGAAGAAGTTGGCATAAAGCTTCTCCTCCATCAGCCGCTGTAGTACAATCCTCAAATGTTGGGCATGCTCCTCCTGGCTATATGAGTACACTAGAATATCATCAATGAATACTATGACAAACGAATCAAGATATGGCTGAAGTACACTATTCATCAGATTCATGAATGCTGCTGGGGCGTTGGTCAGCCCAAAAGACATCACGAGAAACTCATAGTTACCATATCGGGTCCTGAATGTCGTCTTCAGAATATTCGAGTCCGGAATCTTTAGCTGGTGATACCTAGATCTCAAATCAATCTTAGAGAACACCCTCTCTCCCTAAAGCTGATCAAAAAGATCATCAGTATGCGGCAAAGGATACTTGTTCTTGATTGTAACTCTATTCAACTACCTATAGTCGATGCACATCCGCATAATACCATCCTTCTTTTTCACAAACAAAACCAGTGCACCCCAAGGAGACACACTAGGCCTAATAAACCTCTTATCAAGAAGCTCTTGAAGTTGTTCTTTCAATTCCTTCAACTCAGCTGGTGCCATGCGATACGGAGGAATATAAATGAGCTGAGTGCCCGGCACCAAGTCAATACCAAAATCAATATCCCTGTCGGGTGGCATTCCCGGCAGGTCTATAGGAAACACATCTGGAAAGTCTCGTGCTACCGAAATAGAATCAATAGTAGGAGTATAACACCAACATCTCTCACGAAGGCCAAATATGCCAAACTCCCCTTCCCAACCATCTATTGGGCCTTCAAATGTGAAATCACCCTACTGGGAACAAAATTCAGAGAACCTCTCCACTCCATCCTTGGCGACCCCGGCATCGCCACGGTCTTAGCGTGGCAATCCAGAATAGCATGACATGGAGACACCCAATCCATACCCAAGATCACGTTGAAATCAACCATACCAAGTAATAAGAGATCAACTATAGTCTCCAATCCCCAATAGTCACCACACATGACCAATACACACAGTCCACAACAATAGTATTTCCCACCTGTGTAGATACATGAATAGGTGAAACTAAGGACTCACGGGGCGTATCCAAATAACGAGTAAAATAGGATGATACATAGGAATAAGCAGAAGCAGGGTCAAATAATATGGAAACATATATGCGGCACACTGAAACAATACATGTGATCACTGCATCTAAAGCAACGACCTCTGTCCTAGCAGGAATAGCATAAAATCGAGCCTGACAGCCACCTGACCATCCTCCCCCTCTAGGGAGACCTCTAGCTGCCTGAGCCCCATCGGCAGTTGGCTGGGCGGGTGGTAAAGTAACTAGTGCGGAAGTCATAGCCTGACCCATATGCTAAACTGGACCTTTCGAGCAATGGGGACACTGTCTCTACACATGCCAAAACTCCTTGCACTCGAAAGAACTCCCTGGTGGTGGGGGTGGGACTGACTCGGGCCCCGAGTACCCGAATAACTGCTTGAAGGACCTAGCACAGATAAACCCTGAATAGATGGGGCACGAGATGAACTCTGAGCTGGGAGAGCACTGAGAGATGACTGACCCGGACGAGTATTGTATTTACCATGGCTAGATGATGCACCACGACGAACTGGACGAGCCATCTGAGCAGGCCAATAAGGACAACCCCTAATGTGGTAGGACTGCCTCCAGAAGGAACACCGTTGAAACAACCCAAACCACGAGGCCTCTTCGCCTCCCTGTCCTCACACTCCTGGCTACGAACCAACTCTAGCTGCCAAGAAATGTCAACCACCTCGTCGAACCTAGTACCTGCTACATTCTCCAAAGTCATAAAAAATGCAATTGATAGTTGAGGCCATCAATGAACCTCCTAATCCTCTCCCTCTAATCATCTCATACTAGCTCAGAAACATTCTCTCCTGACGTAGCTGCTCGAACTTCCTGCGAAGCTCCTCCCTGTGGGTCTGTGGCACGAACTTCTCCAAGATGAGAACAGAGAACTCATGCCATGATACTGGTATTGCACCGACTGTCGTGCTCCTCTCATTGGCCTCACACCATCTGAAGGCAGCCCCTGATAGTTAAAAAGTAGTAAATGAGACCCCACTAGTCTCCAGAATACTCGCCGTGCGAAGCATCCACTGGCACCTATCCAATAAATACTGAGCATCCTCTGACTCAACCCCACTGAAGGATGGAGGCCTGAGCCTTCCAAACCTCTCAAGTCTCTTCTGCTCCTCATCAATCATACTGGGACCCACCTGGTCCTAAGCAACTGTAACCGGCTAGGCTGGTAGTACCCTCGGTGTCTGAATTCCTTGCACCACCTACTCTAGAGTGCGGGCGTTGGGTGTCTGAGTACTTCCCCCGACCTGAGAAGTGGATGGCGCGGTCTGAATAGAAACCGCCTGAGCAAGGATAGTGCAAAAGTCAATATCTAAGCCAAAGCCTCCTAAAGGCCTGGAATCACAATAGGCACAACTGGTACCTAAGCTGGCCCCACTGGCTCAACCACCTCTGGAACCTGCTCCTGAGCAGGAGCAACTGGTGGGTCTATAAGTGCTACTCTAGTTCTTGTTCTCGGCACTCGCACTCGGCACTCAGTACTCACGCTCGACACTCACACTCGCACTCAATAGGCACCTGTGCTCACTCCTGATAAGTCAGACTCCGGATGGGCTGATCTTGCCCAAGCGCTATAATAAGCCAATCATGGCATGAATCAATAAAGCCTCCTACGGCGTGCAGCCTGATCCCATAAATATCCTCACAATCAGGCCATCGGCCTCACTCAGTCACCAATATCCCCAGTCTTTTGGGCTCACAATGTCATGAAAATCAGCCCAAACAATGATGATATGATGTATCAATAAATGGAAACGGAGACTGAGATATGATATGCATATGATAGATGTGATTGAGTACATAATTGCAAATTAAGCAAGTAATTTAACAGCAATACGACCTCTATGGGTCCCAACAGTACCAACATATAGCCTAAGCATGATTTCTAACATGAATCGTAGCTCAATTTCTCTAACACATGGAGAATATACGTTTAACAACAAGACTATTCAACTATACAATTCCACAGAATCGACCGAGTCACAATTCCTATGTTGCACGCACACACGCCCGCCACTTAGCATGTGCGTCAAATAATCAAAATGATCAAAAGTGACTCACCTCAGGAATCCACTCGGAAGTCCTATCGAAAATTGCCTTAATCCGAGCTTGCAAAGAATAAAATGATTAAAATTACGAAACCCTCGAATTTAAACACAGCCCAGGCATTCTCGCTTCTACGGATCATTTAACCGTACATGCGGTTCCATTTTTGCGGAGTTTCCCTTTGCTTGTACGATCCAATTATTCCAGCCTACTTCCGCATATGCGAAACATGCTTTGCACCTGCCCTCCCCAGGTTCACTCCCAGACCTCGCACCTGCGACTCTTTCTCTGCATCTTCAAAGACAGCCCATTTTCCCTTTATCTCCATCTGCGGAACCTTGCTCGCACCTGTGGGCTCGTAGATGCGGAAGACCCCTCGCACCTGCGCCACACCCCTGGCCGCCCAGCTCCGCTTCTGCGCCACATCAGCCGCACCTGCGGTGTCACACCTATGGCTAATCCCCTCGCAGGTGCGATCACACCAGAAGGGAAAATTCCAACAATGCTTCAAATCTATCTTTTGATCCATTAACCATCCGGAATGCACCTGAGGCCCCCTAGACCTCAACCAATTATACCAACAAGTCCTAAAATACGATAAAAACTTAGTCGAGGCCTCAAGTCATATCTAACAACATCAAAAACACGAATCGTATCTCAATTCAAGCCTAACAAAAACTAAGAAATTCCAACTTCTACAACCGATGACGAAACCTATCAAATCAAGTCCGATTGATCTCAAATTTTGCACACAAGTCATAAATGACACAATGGACCTTTTCTAACTTCCGAAACCAAAATGCAATCCCGGCAACCACAAAGTCAACTCTCGGTCAAACTTCTCAATTTCCAAAACTTCTAATTTTCCAATTTTCGCTATTTCAAGCTAAAATCAACTACGAACCTCTAAATCACTATCCGGACACACTTCTAAGTCCAAATACCCTACGGAGCTATTATAACTCTCAAAACTCTATTCAGTAGTCGTTTACACATATGTCAATATCCAGTCAACCTTTTCAACTTAAGCTTCCAGCCTTGAGACTAAGTGTCTCAACTCATTCCAAAACATCCCCAGAACATAACCAACTACCTCGGCAAGTCACATAATGACAATGGAGCATAAAATATGCAGTAAATGGGTGAATGGGGCTACAACACTCAAAACAACCGACCAGGTCGTTACAATACTTATTGGGTACATGTTGTTTACGTACTGACGCTACACTTCTGCAAAAATTATGCAGGTTCTGAGGCGGTTACATCTGGTGTTCGTCTAGGTGTGCATCTGCATTACCCGAAGGCCTAGTGCGGGGCTACTTCCCATGCAACGTTCTGCAGCACATGAAGCCTTCTCTTGTTGTATTTATTATTTCTGTCTATTTTGTATCAGGCAGTAGTTGTAGGAAGTTTTGTATATTCTACTAGATGGGCGTGCACTTGTGACACCTGGTTTTGGGAAATTGTATTAGATATTCATGGTTTTTGATTATTAAATTCACTACTTTACTCTCATGTTTAGTTTATGCTTTACATTACTATGATAACCTACTATTTGTTTTATTATTAAATAAAATCAATGAATTTACAAAAATTAAAATGAAAAATCAAATGGATAATTTACCGTTGGCTTGCCTAGCGGCAACGTTGGGAGCTATCAGGGCCTATAGTGGGAAATTGGGTCATGCATATTGGTATCAGAGCACTAGGATCACATAGGTCTCACAAGTCATGAGCGAGCCAAATAGAGTCTTGCAGATCGATACGGAGACGTCTGTGCTTTTCTATGAGAAGCTATAGGGTGTTAGGAAACTTCTCTTTCTTCATCTTCTATCGTGCAGTTGATGTTGTGCTAAGTATCTTTCTCTTATTCTCTCACCGATGGTGAGAACGCGTGCGGTAGATGTACCCGACAGTGGAGGATCTCCTCCCCCTATTGCTAGAGGCCGAGGGAGGGCTCCAGCTCCTGTTAGAAGACAAAGGCATCTTAGAGTTGCTCCCATCGTACCACCAACGAATCTAGTTGAGGATCATGTCATTAAGGAGCAGGGTGAGGCGCCTGCAGCTGAGCTGGCCCTAGCAAATTTCATGTCTGCACTGGGCTTTCAAGAGGTCATGGGCCATATATTGCGGTTCATGGACTCTATGACGCATACTGGTTCATTTCCAGCAGGCCCAGCCATATCTCAAGCGGGAAGGGGAGCACAGAATCCTTCCGCTCAAGCTCCAAGGGATGTTGTTGTCGTATATCAGACCCCAGGTGCATTACCTATGGGCGGGGCTCAGCCAGTTGCAGTGGATGTACTAAACCCCAGACTAGATGCGACCGTCGAGCCGCATAAATTGTAGGATAGATAGACCAAGCTACATCCTCTTACCTTTGATGGTGAGCGACATGAGGACCCCTATGATTTTATTTACTGTTGTAGAGACATGATTTACAACATGAGAGTTTTGGAGTCTACCAGGGTGGACTTTACCGCATTTGAGCTGGAGGGCAGGGCTCGTAGATGGTAGCAGTCCTATCTTCTTAGCAGACCAGCGGGTTCGCCTCCCTGGACTTGGGACCAGTTCATACGTCTCTTTCTAGAGAGATATATTCCACCCTCTTAGAGGGAAGAGCTATAGGGTCGGTTCGAGCGTCTCCAGAAGGGTCAGATGTCTATGACAGATGATGAGGCGAGGTTCTCTGAGTTGTCTCACCATGCAATTATGATACTCCATATCAATGCAGATAGAGTGTGAAAGTTTATTGCGGGATAGCATTATAGTCTTCAGGTTACTATGGCCCGAGAGGTTGAGATGGGGGCTCACTACGAACAGGTTGTGGAGATAGCTCAGCGGATTAAGGGTATTTGCAACCAGCGCTAATTGTATATGACGGGTGACAAGAGGCTTCGAAATTCTAGAAGATTCAGTAGCACCCTGTCTGGGGGCAGGGGCTAGTTCATGAGGGGTCAGTCCAGCATGCCTACTTATTTAGCACCATTGCCTTCTCGGGGTGCACCAGTGCGGCCATATTTTAGTGCCATCCTAGAGAGATCCTACCGTACACCGGCTAATCAGGGTTCTTCCAGTGGATATTCAGGTCCCCAGGGTCAGACTCAGGGTCAATCATCTTCTGTACCGAGAGGTTACTATGAGTGCGGGAAGCTTGGTCACATGAGGAGATTTTGCCCCAGGCTTCGAGGCAAGGCAGTACAGTAGGGCCATCATCCTATGATCACTGCACCAGCTTCCACCATGGTCGTCTGGCATACTAGAGGCGGAGTGGAGGTGGATAGGGGTTACCCTAGAGGTGGAGGCCAGTCATGTGGTGCTCCAGCTAGGTTCTATGCTTTTCCATCCAGACCAGATGCGATAGCTTCAGATGCCGTGATCACATGTATTATTTCTATCTGCGATAGGTATGCTTCGGTACTATTTGATCCAGGGTCTACATATTCATATGTTTCTTCTCTATTTTCTCATTATGTGGATGTCTCTCGTGAGTCCTTAGGTGCTCCAGTATATGTGTCCATGCCAGTGGGTGATTCTGTTGCTGTGGATCGGGTTTGCTGGTCTTGTATTGTGACTTTTTGTGGTTATGAGACAATAGTGGATCTTCTGTTACTCGATATGACCGACTTTGAGGTCATCCTGGGCATGGACTAGTTGTCTTCGTACCATGCCGTTCTTGATTGCCATGCCAAGACTGTTTCCTTGGTAATGCCAGAGTTGCCTAGATTGGAGTGGAGGGTTTCATCTATCAGTACATCTAACCGAGTTATCTCTTTCTTGAAGGCTCGACATATGGTCGAGAAGGGTTGTTTGGCTTATCTAGCTTATGTTTAGGGTACTACTATAGAGACTCCCATGATTGATGCAGTTCCCATGGTGCGGGAGTTCTCCAATGTGTTTCTTTCTGATCTAACAAGCATGCCACCATATCGTGGTACCCATTTCAGTATTGATTTGGCACAAGGTACCTGCCTATCTCTATTCCACAATACCGCATGGCCCTGAAAGAGTTAAAAGAGTTGAAGTAACAGCCTGAGGAGTTGCTCGCGAAGGGGTTCGTCAGACCAAGTGTGTCGCCTTGGGGTGCATCAGTATTGTTTGTGAAAAAGAAGGATGGGATTATGCGGATGTGCATTGATTACCGCCAGTTGAACAAAGTTACCATTAATAACAAGTGCCGGTCGCTACGTATTGATGATTTGTTTGACCAGTTGGAGGGTGCCAGGATTTTCTCTAAGATCGACATGGGATTTAGGTATCATCAACTGAAGATCTGAGCTTCGGATGTTCCGAAGACGGATTTCCGGACTAGATATGGGCACTATGAGTTTCTGGTGGTGTCCTTCGGCTTGACCAACGGCCCAGCGACATTTATGGATTTGATTAATCGGGTGTTGAAGCCATATATTGACTCATTTGTCATAGTCTTCATTGATGACATATTGATCTACTCGCGTAATATGGAGGAGCACGAGTAGCATTTAAGAGTTGTGCTTCAGACCTTGCGGGAACAGAAGCTATATGATAAGTTCTCCAAGTGCGAGTTCTGGTTAGATTCTATGGCATTCTTGGGACATGTTGTATTAGGTGAGGGTATTAAGGTAGATCCCAGGAAGATCAAGGCAGTCTAGAGTTGGCCTCGTCCTACCACTGCGACTGAGATCAGGAGCTTCTTGGGGTTAACAAGTTATTATCGTCGGTTTGTGGAGGGCATCTCGTCTATTGAGGCACCTTTGACTAGATTGACCCAGAAGGGTGCTCCGTTCTGATGGTCCGATGATTGCAAGGCGAGCTTTTAGAAGCTCAAGACCGCATTGACTACAATATCGGTGTTAGTGTTTTTCTCCGGGCTCAGGGATGTATACTATGTATCGTGACGCTTCACGTGTTGGCCTAGGTTGTGTATTGATGGAGGAGGGGCAAGTTATTGCATATTTTTCACATCAGTAAAGCCCCACGAGAAAAATTACCCCGTACATGATTTGGAGTTGGATGCAATAGTTCATGCTCTCAAGATCTGGAGGCATTATCTTTATGGGGTGTCCTATGAGGATTACACCGATCATCATAGCTTGCAACATTTGTTTAAGCAGAGGGATCATAATTTGAGGCTGCATGTGGCTTGAGTTACTGAAGGACTATGATATTACCATCATTTACCATTCGGGCAAGGCGGATGTGGTTGCGGATGCCTTGAACAGATTGTCCAAGAGTATGGGTAGTTTGGAATTCATTTCAGGAGAGGAGAAGCCATTAGCTTTGGACATTCAGTCCTTGGCTAACAGACTTGTGAGGTTGGATATTTCAGAGCCCAATCGAGTTCTTGCATGTGTTGTGGCTCAGTCTTTATTATTTGAACGGATCAAGGCTCGTCAATACGATGATCCGCACTTGCTGGTTTTTAGAGAGACGGTACTATAGGGTGGTGCCAAGGAGGTTGTTATCGGTGAGGATGGTGTTATGCGACTCTAGGGTCGCCTATGTGTTCCTAATGTTGATGGCTTGAGGGAGAAGATTCTAGGAGAGGCACACACTTCTGGGTATTCATTCCATCCAGTTGCTAGGAATATGTATCCCGACCTGGGTAGAAATATTGGTGGCGGCGGATAAAGAAGGACATAGTTGAGTATGTAGCGAGATGTCTAAATTACCAGCAAGTTAAGTATGAGCACCAGAGGCCAGGTGGCCTACTCCAGCAGATGGTTATACTAGAGTGAAAATGGGACTGCACCATTATGGAATTTGTAGTTGGGTTGCCGCATACGTTGAGTAAGTTTGATGTCGTTTGGGTCGTTGTTGATAGTTTGACCAAGTCATCACACTTTATTCCGGTGGTGACGATGTACTCTTCAGAGAGATTGGCCCAAATTTATATTCAGAAGATTATTCGATTACATGGTGTACATGTTTCCATCGTATCAAATAGAGGCCCTCAATTCACTTTGCATTTCTGGAGAGCAGTACAGAGCGAGTTGGGCACCCGGTTAGAGCTTAGCACAGCCTTTCATTAACAGAACGACGGGCAGTTGAAGCGGACAGTTTAGATTCTGGAGGATATGATTAGAGCATGACTTCGAAGGGCAGTGGGATCGATTTTTGCCTTTGGCTGAGTTTGCTTATAACAACAGTTATTAGTCCAGCATCGAGTTGGCTTCATTTGAGGCTTTATATGATCGGCGATGTCGTTCGCCCATTAGATGGTTTGAGCCTGACGAAGCTAGGTTATATGGAACTGATTTAGTGAAGGATGCCTTGGAGAAGGTAAAGTTGATTCAGGAGTGACTTCGCACAACACAGTCCAGACAAAAGAGTTACGTGGATCAGAAGACGCGTGATTTATCATTTATGGTAGACGAGAAAGTTATCTTGAAAGTCTAACCGATGACAGATATCATGAGGTTCGAGAAGGAGGGCAAGCTGCGCCCAAGGTTTATTGGTCCATTTGAGGTGTTGAGGTGAGTTGGGGAGGTTGCTTATGAGCTTGCCTTGCCTCACAGCCTATTAGGAGTTAATCCGATTTACCATGTGTCTATTCTCTGGAAGTACCATGCCGACAGATCGCGTGTGTTAGATTACAGCATGGTTCAGCTAGATGAGAGTTTGGATTATGAGGAGTAGCTAGTTGCCATTGTTGACAGGCATGTTCGCCGGTTGAAGTCTAAGAAGATTTCTATGGTAAAGGTCCAGTGGAAAAGTCAACCAGTTGGGGAAGCAAATTGGTAGACCGAGGAGGACATGAGTAGCAGATATCCACACTTCTTCAGCACACCAAGTATGATTCTAGACCCGTTCGAGGATGAACGTTCGTTCAAGAGATGGAGAATGTAATGACCCGATCGGTCATTTTGCCTTCTAGATCCCTGTTCACCCAATTAAGACTCCCTATACGTGCTTTTACAGTTTTATGACTTGGGGAGGGGGGGGTAGTGTAGGTTTGGAAGGGTTCGGGTTAAAATCGGAACACTTAGTTCCTTAGTAGTGGCCCAAAATGACCAAGTTTAACTTGAGTCAACATTTGTAGTAAATGAACTCGGTACCGGGATTTGATAGTTCCAATAGGTTATGATGATTTTGGACTTGGGCGTGTGTTCGGATCGGGTTTCGGGTGATCCAAGAGCATTTCGGCACTTAATGCTGAAAGTTGACAAATTGAAGTTTTCTAGTTCTTTAAATTTGGTTTGGAGTAGACTTTGTTGTTATCGAGGTCTGTTTGGGATTCCAAGCCTAGGAATAGGTCTGTATGGGGATTTATGACTTGTACGCAAAATTTTCTTTCATTCCGAGTTGTCTAAGTATGATTCGATACGTTCGGAGCTAGTTGAAAAGTTTGAAGCTCGTAAGCTGATTCAATTTGGTTTTGGGGCATGATTCTTGGTTTCAAGGTTGTTTTACGCGTTCTGATGGTTTGAGCATGTCCGTATTATGTTTATGGAGTTGTTGGTGCAGTTCGACGGAGTCCCAGGTGGCTCGGGTGTATTTCGGGCTGCCCAGAGCTAAGTCCAAAACGGTTGCATTGCTGGTTCTAGTTTGCTTCTTCGCGAATGCGGAGGTCCTCACGCGTTTGCGATGAAGAATTTGGGCAGTGGGGTGATTTGTTCTTCATGTTCGCGATCAGGCGGTCGCGTTCGCGGAGGCTTGAGGCCCCAGGCCTATGCGTTCGCATAGAAGAAATGGACCTGGTAGGGGTCAACACCCATTACCCTTCACGTTCGTGAAGGTATGACCGCGTTCGTTATGCTCAGGTTGATCAAGCCTTCGCGATCGCGGGACTTCCCTCGCGTTCGCGATGAAGAGTTCCTGGGATTGGGCAAGCTTTTCCTTCGCGATCGCGAGGCTTCTTCCGCGATCGCGAAGAAGGATCGCTGGGCATTGTCTTGATTAAAAGTCAAGACTTAGGCTTATTTTTCTCATTTCTCATTGTGTTGGCCGAATTTAGAGCTTCCTGGAGAGGGATTTTCATCAATCACTATAAAGTGAGTGATTTCTACCTAATGTAAGTTAAATACATAGATTACGGGTAGAGTTTGTTGAAAAACCTAGGTTTTGATAAAAATGGGATTAGACCACGAAAATGGTTATGGAATTGAGTAGAAGTTATATATTTGTATTTGTGAGGTTTTGGGTGCATGTAGGCCCAGGGGTGAATAAAAATCTATATATTTGTATTTGTGAGGTTGTGGGTAATATTAATTTACAAAAATTTCTGGAATCCGGGCATGTGGGCCCAGGAGTGAATAAAAATCTACCAAATGGGTTGATTAATTACTTTGATAGTTAAAGTATGAACTTTTGAGCAAATATTGATTAGTTTGTACAACCTTTGGCTAGTTTCGGGTTGCTCGGCATCGGTTTGAGGCTTTTAGTGTGATTTGTGGACCGGGAAGTGGTTTTGAAAATGAGGTAAGTCTCGTGCCTAGCCTTGTAAGAGGGAATTAACCTTATAGGTGTTTAAATTATTATTTTCTACTAATTGTAGGTGCTACGGACGCACGAAGTGACGAGAGTCCGTACGTAGCTAAAATTCATGTTATGTCCGGGTAGACATAGGATGCAATACTTGCCTATTTGATCATGCAATACTTGAACTCTTTGAAATCAACTTATTAGTTTAATTACTTGTATTAATGAGTAAATTTTGGTTAAAGATTATGTTAGACCGAGCTTCATTACTTAGAGATTTGGCAGAATGATTAATTATGTGATGGAAAATTCATGTTCCTTTATGGGCTTACCTTGGGTTGTAAACACGAAATTCGTAGTCCGGAGAGTTTTTCTATTCATGTGGATCGGACCGAACGCCTCGGCAATATTTTATATAATGTGATGCATCCATGGATCGGGCCGTACGACCTTGGTAGTGTATGTACACGATTGTTATGGATCGAGCCGTACGACCTCGGCATAACTCATGTGTGTTGTCGCTGGGAGTCCGATTATACTCGATATATCCTTCATGACTTGTGAAGTTGTAATTACATGTAGGCCCTTACTTGTTGAGATTAGCATGTGATATTTGGGGACTTCTAATTTGTTATTTTGTTAAAGAATCATTTAATTATTGCCTCCTATTCCATTATTGTTGTTGTATTTCATGACTATTTATAATTCTTGCACTTTATGTATATTGACCACTAGCAAGTGTCGTGGCGGCCCCTCGTCTCTACTTCTTCGAGGTTAGACTAGATACTTAATGGGTACACTTTGTTTACGTACTCATGCTACACTTAGTGTTCGTCCAGGCGTGCATCCGCATTACCCGGACGCCTAGTGGTGAGATGCCTCCCATGCTCCGTTCTGTAGTACTCGGAGCTTCTTCCTGTTGTATTTATTATTTCTGTCTATTTTATTTCAGACCGTAGTTGTAGGGATTTTTGTATATCCTACTAGATGCGCGTGCACTTGTGACACCGATTTTGAAAAATTCTAGTAGATACTCATGGTTATTGATTACTAAATTCACTACTTTACTCTCATGTTTAGTTTATGCTTTACATTACTACGACCACCTACTATTTGTTTCGTTATTAAATAAAATTAATGACTTTAAAAATATTAAAATGAATAATTGAATGGATAGTTCACCATAGGCTTTCCTAGCAGCGATGTTGGACGTCATCACGGCTTATAGTGGGAAATTGGACCATGACAATCCCGAACCAAGGAGGCATTCTGGCAGACGCATGCGTGTAGGAAGGCCGACGACTACATAAGCTAAAAGATTATGACTATAAGATAGGCCGGAAGTGACTCGCTTCTATTCTCGTTGGGATTGGTATAGATGGGAAATCTATAGATCATAGTAGTTCGCCAACCTCTCTAACTAACATATGATAAAATTTTACAACACGGCCAAAAAAGAGAAAGAGCTTCACTCGGTTGGCTGATATTAATCGGAACTGAAGAATTTTAGATGGAGAAATTTCGAGGTCCACCATTTAAAGCGACATTCTCGCGCTTCGAAGAAATTGGATTTTGTTCGAGATCTGAAATTTATGTGAGAAATCAGCTTGGTAACATAGATTCTTGTTGGAAATAATATGCAGCTGAATCCGAAGTTTGGAGGTGATTGAATCTGATTGGGTCAGAAATTTTGAAGTTGATTCCTGCAAAAAAGATGACTGGGTCTTTTGATTTGGTTTCTAATAATGCAAACTAAATAGTGGATTTTGATTTTGGAGTTGTAGTTGATCGTTTTCAAGCAACGAGATGGATTGGAGAAAAAGGAG
Organism: Nicotiana attenuata; assembly: GCF_001879085.1. NCBI lineage: Eukaryota > Viridiplantae > Streptophyta > Magnoliopsida > Solanales > Solanaceae > Nicotiana > Nicotiana attenuata. The sequence goes on from NW_017670279.1 coordinate 1,039,923, forward strand.
AGAGGAGATATAGAAGGGAGGAGATATAGGAAAAAGGAGAGAGGAGATGAGAGAAAAAGAAAAAGAGAACTTATAAAAGAAGACAATGTCTGGTAGGAGACTTCTTACGGGGATTGTATACAAATCGTAAAGAATACACAGTTAAAGCTGATAAAAAATATACTTTAGATAATTCGTATAAATAAGTTCGAAATATAATATATGAACAAAAAAATTCCTTTTTGTTTTATTGATTCAAGAACGAGATCATACAATTTTCAAACATTCATCTCTCTCGTCATTTATCTGTGTTTCATTTGCTCTCTTGGAGGACCCTGGCTACACAAGTTACTTTAAAACTATGTTTGAACGATTAACATTATGTAGCTGGTTTTGTATGATTTACTTTTTGGGTAATTAGTTTTACTTATTTCAGATAACTATACGTAGTTATCTTTAATTTAGCTCACATAATAGTATCGAATTCTTTTGCACTACTCTTTTAAATTAGTCTTACTTTTCTTTCCCTCGGTCAATTTCTCTACCCAAAATGCAACAAAATGTCCTCTTGATAAAGGCTTTGCCTGAAAAATATGAATGGTATGAATATCAATTTTCCTTGGAGAAAAAGGGAAATTTTTTAGTGAAGTCTAGATTTTAAAAAAAAAAAAAAAAAAAAAAAAAAAAAGGGACAAAATTTCTATGGAAATTGACTAATTCAAGAAATTGAGCAACCAAAAGGTAGGCTAAAAGTGTCATTTAGGTTGGGTTAGCTCGAGACCGAACTGTCCCGATAAAAGCCCGAATTGAACGACCCAATTGGAATTGGGGTAGGATAGGCTAGGGGAAACCGATTGGGGGCATGACCGACCAAGGGACTAGGCCCGGTAGGCCGGCCCACATATAAGCCTGAGTCTCAGTTCGGACATGCAATAAATTTTATTAAGAGAAATTTTCATAAAGCACTATCTTTTAGTAGTAATTAGCCATCTATAGATACCATTTGATATATTACGGATTATAGATACCTTTTATGTGGTTATAAGATGTATTTGATGTATTTAAGCTATTGTATTCATGAATACAGTAGCAAAAATAGGCGTGAATCTGGGAAGTCCAGCTAATCAGTTGTTGTATTTGAGTGTATTCGACTATATTCATGGAGTGAAACATGGGATTACAGCTGGACAGATTATTGTATTCGACTGTATTCATGGCGTGAAATAGGGGATTACACTGTTTTTAAAACGGAAAGTGAATCAATTAACATAATAGACTCCTATTATAACTCAACAAACTCAATTATAACACACAAATTTTGTATTTTCAGTTATAAAAAAGATTTTCAACCTAAAAATACCCAAAAAAATATAGCAATCTTCAGAGAAATTAGATAATACATCTGAATACATAAATTATATTAATTTAAAAAAAACTTGTGAATACATTCATGGCATATAGCGAGACAGTGAATACAATAAAATACATAGAATACATTGGGGTACATTGAAATACAATGAGAAAAAAAGACTGAATAAAATGAAATACATGGAATACAACGAGATACATTGAATTACAATGGAAAAAAAGATAATGAATACAATGAAATACATGAAAATATATTAAAATATATTAACAGAAAATCAAGTTGCTCAGCCCCAAACTCCATCGTCTTTGTTCAAGAACAAACCCTAATTTCAGGCGAATCCGCCGTTCACCGGAAGCCGGTAGTGAAAACGAGTATTCGAAGAAATCTATGGAAAAATGGATTTGAAGCGAATGGCGAAAGCAGTACTTGGAAAAGTTATGGAGAAGCAATTGAACAATACTTTGAGTTGGAATGCAGTAGATTTGTGCTATGAACAAGTTGAATATGGTGCTATTGATGCTTTTGTGTCGTTTGAGTTAGGGAAGAATTTGTTTAATATACTGTCGAACATAGATGGCCGTCGTGTTAAGTTTCAATCATGGCTGCTGCTAAAAGAGACATTGATTCACAAAACTTTGGGAGAATGGGATGTATCAAAATAGAGAGAGAAAGAAAAAGGTGTAACTGATTAGCGTATTTAGTGGCTTAGGGCTAGGAGGAAACCAAAATTAAATATTTTGCTATAAACCTTAAAAAGTATCTATAGAATATAATTTTTTTAAATGGTATTTATTTAAAATAAATAAGGTGTTAACCTTTGCTACAGGAGGTAAAAATTCCTTTTATTAATTTTGCACTTTATAACCGTCAATCAATGACTATTTTTGCAAACTGTTGGCCAACAACTATATATTTCCAAAACGACCTCCCATCCCCCACCCCCACATAAATTTTATTTTTAGTTTTAAAGTTTATAATTTTACACCTTTCTCCTATTTCTCCTTAAAAATACTCATCATTTTTCTTTATTTTTCACATATATTCTACTTACTATCTCTTTAATTCTCTCTATCTTTCTCTCTCTAACTCAAATTGTTATCAAAATTGATTTGTATAATGTATAGTCATCCTCATATACCTAGGCCCCGAGCAAGAGCAAGTCATGTGTTGAATTATTTTAATTGACTAGAAACAAATATGATCCAGTATAAACTTTATACTCGAACATGTAAGTAGGGGTGTTCATGGTTCGGTTTGGATCGGTTTTTCCCTAAAAAGAAATCAAACCAAGTAAGTCGGTTTTTCAAATATTAAAACCAAACCAAACCAATTAAGTCGGTTTTTTCTCGATTTGGTTTATGTCGGGTTTTTCAGTTTTTTCGTTTATTTGTCGGTTTTTTCTTAATATAAGACATACACTACCAAACACATATTCTGGCGACCACATTTTCAACGTAACACTATCAGATCAATTGACCTTTGAGAAATCTATTATTTACTAAAATATATTGATGATAATTGAATCAAATAGTGATGAATAATTTAAGGACTCAATTAAAAATATTTTTTTTTAACATGAAATGGATTCTTACACTTAACAAAAGAAAACTACCAATCAAACTAGAATATAAAGGTAAAAAACTATACTAAAAGTAAACGATTAACATTCACCATTAAAAATTTGAAATTTTGTATAAAAATATACATATATATAGGTGTAATAATAAATTTGAAATAGTTACTCCTATAGTCGGTTAGGTTGGATTTTTTTCGGTTATTTTTTGATTAAAACCAAAATCAAACCAAATCTGATCGATTTTTTAAATTCAAAACCAAAACCAAACCAAACAAAAAAGTATCGATTTTTTTGGTCGGTTTGGTTTGATTTTCGATTTGGTTTGATTTTTCGGGTTTTTATGAACACCCCTACATCTAAGCATGAGTCTGGAAATAATATGGGAACAAGTTATTTGGTTAGATACTTGATTTATAAGCACCTACAAGTGAGAGATAAAGTAAAAGGCCGCTAGAAGGTCAGAGATTAAATTATATCGGAAAGAAGAAACAAGGAAGAGCATAAGATCGTCTAGAGTTTCATTGTGAAGTTTCTTTTTTTCTTTTTAAAGATTATTAAATTTGAAAAATCGTGTTTGTACTTTGTAATTTATAAGCTTGAAATTTTGAATTTACATTTTTATCAATGGTTGTTTGAAGATTGGTAGTCTAATATAGCTTTGTAATGTTATTAGCATAATTTTAGTATCCTAATCTAATTCAAAGTTTTAGATCGTAAGTCAATAAGACAATAATCTAGTAATAGGAATAAAGTCAGTGGTAAATGGTTGAACGGGCATAACATTCGGCTCGTTTATCCGATTTATATGATTTTTTTTGGGTGTGTTTGGTACGAAGGAAAACATTTTCCGGAAAATATTTTTCAATTTTTTCATGTTTAATTGGTTGGCTTAAATGTTTTGGAAAATATTTTCCTTATGATCTCACTTTCCTCCAAATGAAGGAAAATGTTTTCCTTATCAAAAAAAGGGAAAATATTTTCCAAAACTTTTTCTCAACCTTCCCACCCTCACCAACCCACCCCACCCCCTCTCCAAAGTTTTTTTTCAATTTCAGTTTTTCCGTTACCACCCACCTTACTACCCCTCCACCTCACTGCATCCCCCCCCCCCCCANNCCCCCCCCCCCACCCACACACACACACTGACTAAAAAAATTTAGTTTTTTTACCTAAATTTTTTTTTTTTTGCAATTTCAAATTTCTATTTTTCGTTTTTCTGCACCACCCACCCCAACCCCGCACCTCGCCCCCTCCTCCCTCCCCCTCCCCCTACCCCCCCCCCTCCCGAAAAAAATATTTTTTGAAATATATTTTTCAGTTTTAATTTTTTTTATTCATCGGTTTAAAGGTTCAAAATTTTACAAGTTCCAAAATTATGAGTTCGGAGGTTTATGTGTTTGGAAGTTTACGGGTTCAGAAATTATAAAGTTTACGGGTTCGAAATTCCGCGGTTTTGAAAGTTTAGCGGTTCGAAAGTTTATGAAATTTGTGGGTTCGGAAGGTTGTTAGTTTGAAAGTTTATGGCTTCATGTTTATTATATCTAAATTATTTATGAATACTCTTGAGAAATCATTTTCCTTAATTTGCGTATCAAACACCGAAAAATGAATAAGATTACTACTTGTTTTCCAAGAAAACATTTTCTTGGAAAACATTTTATACGAAAAACATTTTCCGTTATACCAAACACACCCTTTATTTCGTGTATTTTTTACACATTCTCATATTAGAGGACGTACAATTTTTACCTTATCGGTGAGTGTCATGACCCAAAATCCCACCTTAAGGATCGTAATGGCACCTAGTCTCTACAGCTAGGTAAGCCGATCAACTATAACAGCTAAACCAATCAACATGATATTTTTTAAGTAGAGTTTAATATAAATACCTAAATAAAGATGATACAAGTCTACGCAGCAATAATCACAGCAATCTCCCCAACACTAGGTAGTACAGAGTCACAAACTCTACTGAGTACATAAATTAACTCAAAACAAAATACAATATTGTTCGGATAGTGAATTAATAGTACAATCAAAAGGAAAAGGACTCCAAGGGATTGTGGCGATCGAGCAGCTCTACCTTGAATCCTCGCGATCAAAGAAGCTAACAATGTATGGGTCCACAGCCTCCAACACCTAGATCTGCACAAAAATATGCAGAAGCGTAGTATGAGTATACCGCAATTGATACCCTGTAAGTATCAAGACTAACCTCAGTAGAGAAGTGACGAGGTACAAGTCAAGACGCCTACTAGACATAATAACATGTGCAATATTGCAATGACCCGATATGTCGTTTTTAGTTTTAGCCCTTATTTCTATATTTTGAAACCTCGATTAGCTTTGGTAGGCCTTTCTCGATTTACGTGCGCAGTCCATATCTTTATCTGGAAGATTTTATGTGAAAAACTGATGAAAAAATATAAAATCGTGCATTAAAACTCATTTGAGTTTATTTCGGTCAATATTTTGAGAAACGGACCAGGATCAGTGTTTTGACGGTCCCGATGGGTCCGTATTGTGATTTGGACTTGAGCTTATGCCCAGTATCAAATTCGAAAGTCCCTAACTTGATTTAACATAATTTATTGAAAATAAGAAATTTAAAGGTTTAAAAATTCCTAATTTATTGTTGTTACCGGGTTCGGATTACGGTTTCGGACGTTGGTAAAGGTTCATTTCAGTATTTATGACTTGTCTACAAAATTTGGTGCAAAATAGAGTTGATTTGACGTGATTCGGACGTTCCGGTTGAAACTAAAAGTTCTTAAGTTTCTTTGAAAATTTCATTAGTTTTGGTGTCCGATTCGTGGTTCTAGGTGTAAATTTGGTGTTTAATTGCATGAGAGAGTTCATATGATATTTTTACACCGATGTACATGTTTGGTTTGGAGCCCGAGGGGCTTCGGTGAGTTTCGGATAGGCTACAGAGTGATTTTGGACTTAGAAGAATAGCTGATGCATGTTTTTTTCTAGTGCTTGACTGCAGATCTCGTATTTGCGAGGTCTTGCTCGCTAATGCGATCCTCGCTTATGCAAAAAATGAGTCACATTTACGAGCATGGACTGGGTTGGGAAGAGTTCACATTTGCGAGAGATTCTTCGCATTTGCGGACTCTTTATCATCACAATTGCAAAGGTTTTGGTCATAATGGCAACCACTATCTGACTTGGCACTGCTTCGCTTTTGCAAAGTATTGTTCGCATTTGCGGACAGCCTTGGTTCGCATTTGTAATAAAATTATCGCATTTGTGACGAAAGCAGGCTCAGTGACTTTTTCTCATTTGTGAAGGGTTGATCGCTTTTGCGATCATCGCAATTGCGATAACTCCAGTTGGGTAAAAGAGGTAAAAAATGGGATTTAGCTCATTTCTTTCAAATTCTCAACCCTAAACACCCTAGAGGCTATTTTTCCAAGAGATTTCCTTCCTAAATACATTGACAAGTGACTTTAAGCTGCTTCTTTTCAATTACCCATTACATTTCATAAGATTTCAATATCAAATCTAGGATTTTCATGGTAGAAATTAGAGATTTGGGTAGAATTACAGATTTTTGCAAATTTGGGAATTTGACCTCGAATTGAGGTTGGATTTCGAAATAAATTACATAACTAGGCTCGGGGGTGAATGGGTAATGAGGCTTTGGTCCAAACCTCGGGTTTTGACCAAGCGAGCCCGGGGTTGACTTTTGTTGACTTTTTCAATAATGATCTAAATTGAATCTCTTTCATTCATGGGTAGTTTCTAAGGCTTATTTTGAATCGTTTGGTTAATAATTTGCTAGATTTGATTGGTTTGGAGGCCTTTTCAAAAGGCAAGGCCGTGGTTGAACTTTGAGTTGGTTGCGGAGTGAGGTAAGTGTTGGGTCTAACCTTGATTTGAGGGAATTAGGAACCCTTGAGTTATGTGCTATGTGAATTACATGTGTAGCAGCGTATATGCAAGGTGATGAGTGTATATATGTCGTCAAATTACTTGTTTCCACGTTTTCCCGTAGTTCATTAATTTCTGTATTCCATGTCTTAACCATTACCTTACTTGTTTTCCCTATCTTCATTGCTTTATAGTAAATCTTGTTTCATGCCTTAATTACTATATGCTTATTTGACTTCCATGCCATAATTGCTACTTGCCATTTAGCACTTCTTGTATTAAATTGTCCATCCCCTCCCTGATTCCATACTTATTTACTACTTTTCTCTATTTATTTCCCTCATATATCTAAATTGTCTTATGTCTTGTTGCCTTATAGTTTAGTATTAATTGTTGCCTTCACTAATGTAGTTTCACTTGTATGAATTGTTAAAAGTAGATACATTTTAGTTGGTAAAGTTGAGACATCCGAGTAATTCGAGTCTCTTGATTATCATGTTATTCTCCATTGCTCGTACAATTGTTCTCTTGATGTATGATTTCTTGTAAATCTTAGTTATTAAGTTACTATTATTAATTGACATTGTTTTCGGAGCGGGTTGCACACCACAACAAAAATTGGAAGCTAATGAATTGAAATGTTGGAATAAGGATGGACTATGATATTGACAGATGATTATATGATGGGATCGGATTGCGCGCCGCAACAGATAGTTTAAAGTTGATATTGTGAGATCAGGTTGCATGCCGCAACATATTGATAAAAGTAATATTTGTTTGTGACTGTTGGATTGGCCTCGATGTTGAGATAAATTATATGACGGGTTATTTGGGACTCTCTGCTGGTTGATTTTGAGTTTCGTTGATATGAGTTACCTGCTTTACTTCTATTCCTATCTTTTCTGTTATTATTATATTATTGTGTACAGGTTAATGTAAGTAACCTGCCTTAGCCTCGTCACTACTTCGTCAAGGTAGGCTTGATACTTACAGGGTACATGGGGTCGGTTGTGCTCATACCAGAGTTGGTCCCAGCGGCATACCGTAGATTTGCTCGGATCCAGCTACCTAGAGGAGACTTGAGGTATAGCTGCACAACATCCACATCTCTGAAGTCCCCTTCTACTTCTTTTAGTTATTCATTAGATTCGGACAGTTATGTTTATTTCAGACCATTATTTATAGTATCTTAGACGCTCATGTATACGCGACACCAGTTCCGGGATTTGTATTCAGACTTCGTCACCTAATAGTTTATTTACCTGTTCCAGACTATTCGGATTTCCTTTATTGACATCGTATGTGAAACTTGTTAAAAATGGTTAACAATTACATCTAACGTTGGCTTGCCTAGCAAGTGAAATGTTAGGTGCCATCACGGTCCCGGTGGTAGGAATTCCAGGCTGTGACAAGTTGGTATCAGAGCACTAGGTTTCCTAGGTCTCACTAATCATGAGCAAGCTTAGTAGAGTCTGGAGGATCGATACGGAGAGGTATAACTTATCTTCCAAAGGCTCTGGAGTTTTGGAAAATTTCACTTCTTTCCTTCTCTATCGTGTGATTTTTATTCTATCATTGATGATTGAACCATTCTATTCTTGTTCTCTCGCAGATGGCGAGAATGCGCACAGCATCAGCGGCAGGGTAGGAGCTGGAGCCCCCTTTGGCAGCTCCTACCAGGGGAAGAGGTCGAGGCCGAGGCCGGGCTAGAGGCCGAGGCAGAGGCAGAGCTGAGCCTAGAGCTCGAGCAGCATCACTCGCAGTGGAGCCTCAGGTAAATTTTGATGAGGAGCTTCCATCTCAGACTGTAACCGTCGGACCAGCTCAGGTCTCGGAGGAGTTTATAGCCACTCCAGTGCTATAGGATGCTCTAGCCCGTTTGGTGGGCCTTATGGAGAGTATGGCCCCAGCCAGTATGTTCCCGGTAGCACCAGTCATCTCTCAGGCTGGGAGAGAAGCACAGACTCCCGCTAATCACACCCTGGAGCATGTGGATCCCCAGTATCAGACTCCAGCAGCCCAGCCAGTTGGGGCTATGTAGCCGGATGTTGCAGCGCAGGCTGATGATAGGCCCGCCATGTATTTTGAGGCTTGTTGAGGTTGGACAAGTTTACCAAGTTCTTCCCTATTCATTTTGCTATGTTTTAGATGACTGGTTCCGCTAAGAGGTGGTGGAGAGATTATATGTTAACTAGACCAGCTGGGTCGCCTGCACTTACTTGGGATCGGTTCTCCCAGCTATTTCTGGAGAAGTTCATTCCTATCACTCTAAGAGAGGATTACTGCGGGCAGTTTGAGCGTCTTCAGCAAGGTTGTATGACTGTTACCCAGTACGAGGCTCGATTTGTGAACTTGGCTCGTCATGCCATTATCTTGCTCCCTACTAAGAGGGAGAAAGTGAGGAGATTTATTGATGGACTCACCTGCACTATCAGGCTACAGATGGCCAAGGAGACTGGAGATGATATTACTTTTCAGAGGGTCGTGAACTATGGATCGAGATTGTTCGTGCTCAGGAGAGGGGATCGGTGTTTGATAAGAGGCCTCGCCATTTTGTTGGTTTTAGTGGTGCCCCATATGGAGGTCGGGGTTATTTCGCAGAGGCCATCCTCCTAGGCCATTTCAGTAAGGATATGCTTCAGTTCTATTTGATCCGGGCTTACGTGTCATCCTATTTTACTTCATATCTGGTTGTCCCTTACGATTATTTGAGTGCTCCTGTGTATTTGTCCACGCCTGTGGGAGATTTTATTATTGTAGATCGTGTCTACCGCTCGTGTGTGGTTACTATTGGGAGTCTTGAGACTAGTGTACATCTTCTACTTCTTAATATGGTAGATTTTGATGTTATCTTGGGTATAGATTCGTTGTCACCTTATCATGCTATATTGGATTGTCACGCCAAGACGGTGACCTTAGCCATGCCAGGGTTACCTCGATTATAGTGGAGAGGGACCCCTGGCCATTTTTCTAGCAAGGTTATTTCCTATGTGAAGGCTCGACAAATGGTCGAGAAGGGTTGTCTAGTATATTTGGCCTACGTTCGTGATTCTAGTACGGAGGTTCCTTCCATGGATTCAGTGCCAGTTGTGCGTGAGTTTCCAGAGGTATTTCCTGTAGATCTTCCGGGGATGCCACCCGACAGAGATATTGACTTCTGTATTTATTTGGCCCCGGGCACTCAGCCATTTCCATTCAACCATACCGTATGGCCCTGCTGGAGTTGAAGGAATTGAAGGAGCAGTTGCAAGATTTTCTTGATAAGGGCTTCATTAGACCTAGTGTCTCGCCCTAGCGTGCGCACGTGTTGTTCGTAAAGAAGAAGATGGATCGATCAAGATGTGTATAGACTATCGACAGTTGAACAAGGTCTCTATCAAGAACAAGCATCCGTTGTCGAGGATTGATGACTTATTTGATCAGCTTCAGGGTGCCAAGGTGTTTTCGAAGATTGATTTGAGGTGTGGCTATCATCAGTTGAAGATTAGGGCATCCGATGTCCCTAAGACGGCTTTTCGAACTGGTATGGGCATAGTACCTAGTGATGTTATTTGGGCTGACAAATGCCCCAACAACATTCATGGATTTGATGAACCGGGTATTCAAGCCCTATTTGGATTCTTTGTGATTGTATTCATTGATGATATCTTGATCTACTCCCGCGGTCGAGAGGAGCCTGAGCAGCATCTTCAGATTGTACTTCAAACTCTGAGAGATAGCCAGTTATTTGCCAGGTTTTCAAATTGTCAGTTTTGGTTAGACTCAGTCGCCTTTTTGTGAAATGTTGTATCGGTAGAGGGCATAAAGGTGGATCCTTAGAAGATTGAGGAAGTTTAGAACTGGACTAGACCTACTTCAGCTACAGAGATCCAGAGTTTCCTGGTTTGGCGGGTGATTATCGCCGATTCGTGGAGGGGATTTCATCCATAGCAGCCACACTGACCAGATTGACCCAAAATAGTGCCCCATTCAGATGGTCGTATGAGTGTGATTTGAGCTTTCAGAAGCTCAAGACTGCTTTGACTACGGCGCCAGTGTTGGTTTTGCCCACAGGTTTAGGGTCCTACACGGTGTATTGCGATTCATCTCGTATTGGGCTCGATGCAGCGTTGATGCTGGATGGCAGGGTGATTGCATACGCATCACGGCAGTTGAAGGTTCACGAGAAGAATTACCTTGTTCATGACTTAGAGTTGGTAGCCATTGTTCATGCGCTGAAGATTTGGAGGCACTATCTTTACGGCGTGTTGTGTGAGGTATTCACAGATCATCGGAGTCTACAGTATTTATTCAAACATAAGGATCTTAACTTGAGGCAGAGGAGGTGGCTGGAGATGTTGAAAGACTATGATATCACCATCTTATATCATCCCGGGAAGGCCAATGTAGTGGCCAATGCCTTGAGTAGAAAGGCCGTGAGTATGGGTAACCTTGCGTATATTCTAGTTAGTGAGAGGCCGCTTGTAATAGATGTTCAGTAGTTGGCCAATCACTTTGTGAGGTTAGATATTTCAGAGCCTAGTCGTGTTCTAGCTTGCACAGTCTCTCGGTCTTCCTTGTATGGGCGCATCATATAGCACCAGTATAATGATCCGCATTTGTTTGTCCTTAAAAAAATGGTGCAGCGCGGTGGTGCCAAGTAGGTTACTGTTGGAGATGATGGGGTTTTGAGGATGCAGGGTTGCATTTGTGTGCCCAGTGTGGATGGGCTTCGTGAGTTTATTCTTGAGGAGGCCCACAGTTCTCGGTATACTCCACATTAGGTGTTGCCAAGATGTATCAGGACTTGCGGCAACATTATTGGTGGAGGAGAATGAAGAAGGATATAGTTGCATATATAGCTCCGTGTCTGAATTGTAAGCAAGTAAAGTACGAGCATCAGAGGCCTGGTAGTTTGCTTCAGAGGCTAGAGATTCCTGAGTGGAAGTGGGAGCATATCATTATGGATTTTGTTATTGGACTCCCACGAACTCAGAAAAAGTTCGAAGTAGTATGGGTCATCGTGGACAGGCTTGAGGCAAAGGAGGTGACTGGAGATGTTGAAAGACTATGATATCACCATCTTGTATCATCCCGGGAAGGCCAACGTAGTGGCCGATGCCTTGAGTAAAAAGGCTGTGAGTATGGGTAGCCTTACGTATATTCCAATTGGCGAGAGGCCGCTTGCAGCAGATGTTCAGGCTTTGGCCAATCAGTTTGTGAGGTTAGATGTTTCAGAGCCCAGTCGTGTTCCAGCTTGCACAGTCTCCGGTCTTCCTTGTATGAGAGCACCAGAGAGCGCCAGTATGATGATCCCCATTTGTTTGTACTTAAGAAAACGGTGCGGCACAGTGGTGCCAAGCAGGTTACTGTTGAAGATGATGGGGTTTTGAGGATGCAGGGTCGCATTTGTGTGCCCAATGTGGATGGGCTTCGTGAGTTGATTCTTGAGGAGGCCCACAGTTCCCGGTATACTCCACATTGGGTACTGCCAAGATAAAGACTTGCGGCAACATTATTGGTGGAGGAGAATGAAGAAGGATGTAGTTGCATATGTAGCTCGGTGTCTGAATTGTCAGCAAGTAAAGTATGAGCATCAGAGACCTGGTGGTTTGCTTCAGAGGCTAGAGATTCCTGAGTGGAGTGGGAGCGTATCACTATGTATTTTGTTGTTGGACTCCCACGGACTCAGAAGAAGTTCGAAGTAGTATGCATCATCGTGGAAAGGTTGACCAAGTCGGCACATTTCATTCCAGTGGTAGTTACATATTCTTCAGAGTGGTAAGCTGAGATCTACATCCGAGAGATCGTCCATCTTCACGGTGTGCCCGTGTCTATCATTTCTGATCGTGGTTCACAGTTCACCTCGCACTTCTAGAGGGTTGTACTGCGTGAGTTAGGCACACAGTTGTGATGACCCAAAAGGTCATCTCTTGTTTTAGAAGTCAAATCTATGTTCCGAGGCCTTGAAAACCTCCTTTTGTCTATCCTTGATTTGCGTGCGCAGTCCAGGTGTATATCCGGAAAGCCTTTATGTGAAATTTGAGAAAAATGCTAAATTTTGCCTTTAAAATGGAATTAAGTTGACTTCGGTCAACATTTTTGGGAAACGGACCCGGATCCATGTTCCGAAGGTCCCGTAGGGTCCGTAGTAAAATATGGGATTTGGGCGTATGCCCGAAATCGAATTCTGAGGTCCCTAGGCCGAGAAAAGAATTTTTAAAGAAAATTGTTTACTGGAAAATATAAGCATTTTTAGAAATGAAATAGCGTGTAATCTTCATAGTATCGGGCCCGTATTTTGGTTTCGGAGCTCGGTAAAGGTTTAAAATAACAATTAAGTCAAATCTGTGAAATTTGATAAGAATCGGAGTTGATTTGGTATAAATCGGACCCTTAGTTGAGAAAATGGAAATTTTAATGTTCTTAAGAATTTCATGAATTTGAGGTTAAATTCGTGATTGTTGATGTTATTTTGATGATTTGATCGCACGAGCAAGTCCGTATGATGTTTTAGACTTGCGTGCATGTTTGGTTTAGAGCCCAGAGGGGTAGGGCGAGTTTTAGATAGGCCACGGAGTGAGTTTGGACTTAGAAAATTTCTGATTTGCATCTGTATTTGTTGCAGGCTCTGATCTCGCAATTGCGAGCTTGCCGGGCTTGGTAATTGCGAGGGGCCTTATCGCAATTGCAATGACTGTCTTGGCCAGCACTAGTTCGCAATTGCGAATCTCTCCTTCGCATTGGCGAAGTCAACAGGAGTCAACCTTCGCAATTGCGACTAACTGTTCGCAATTGCAATAGCAGCAGACATTGCAGCAGGTTCGCATTTGCGAAGCCTGTCTCGCAATTGCGAAGTTCCTGTCGCAAATGCGACATCTGTAGCTGAGTAAAAAGGGTCTTGGACGGGATTTTCACTTCATTCTTCAAAATTTCAAAACCTAAACTCCTAAAGGCGATTTTTCTAGAGCAAGTTCTTCCCCAAATCATAGGTAAATGAATCTTAACTCATCTTCTTCAATCTAACTCATCTTTTTACATGATTTCACTTCAAAATCTAGGGTTTTTCATGGGGGAATTGGGTGTTTTTGGGTAGAAATTAGGATTTTCAAATTTTGGGGATTTGGACCTCAAATTGAGGTCGGATTTCAAAACCAATTGCATATTTGGGTTCGTGGGTGAATGGGTGATCGAGTTTTGGTTCGAACTTCGAGTTTTGACCAAGCGGGCCCGGGGTCGGGTTTTTACTTTTTGGGGAAAACATGGGGAAATCTGTGTTCATGCATTAGAATTGAGTTATTTAGCATTTATTGATGTTATTAAGCAAATTATGAATAGATACAAGCGGATTGGAAGTGGAACCGAGAGGTAAAACGGTAATTGAGGCTTGATTTGTCTGCGGAATTGAGGTAAGTGTTTGGTCCAACCTTAGCTTGAAGGAATAAGAGTTGTGGTCTTAATTGCTACGTGCTAGTGTTGAGTACGGCGTATAGGTGTGGTGACGAGTATCTATACGTTGGTGTCAAGCATGCCCGTGAGTCTTATACCCTGATTGTTGTGACTCTATTGTGTATTGTCCATGCTTAGGTTGATGATTATCAATGTTGAACATGATTCATGATAATTTCTTGGTAATTGACCATTGTTGAGTATTGGCTCAAGTTGAGACTTGTTTTGTGAAGTAACTGTTGGAACGAGATTGGTTATAGCTGATTCCCTTGCCGGGATGTTATTGTTTATATTGTTGATTCCTTTGCTGGGATGTTATTGTTTATGTTGTTGATTCCTTTGCCGGGGCGTATTGTTTCTATTATTTGGGTAAGGAAGAGTGTAAAGCACAAAGGGTGAAGCCGTGCATGATATTGTGAGTGAGTGTTAAAGCACGAAGGGTGATGTCGTGCCGATATTGTGAGTGTTAATGCACGAAGAGTGATGTCGTGCCATGATTTGAGAGTTAAAGCACGAAGGGTGATGCCGTGCCGATATTCTGAGAGTTAATGCACGAAGGGTGATGCCGTGCCATGATTATGAGAGTTAATGCATGAAGGGTGATGCCGTGTCGATTCTGTTGATTCTTATGGTGAGGACGAGAGTAAAAGCACGAAGGGTGATGCCGTGTACGTGTTACTATTTTCCTTATTCCTGCTGATATAAATATGGTGTTCTTTATGCTTCTCTACTGAAATTCTGTTAGTATTTGATATTCCCCGCAGCATGTTCCATTTCCCATCTTTATCTGTCATATTCTATTATTATCGTTCTGTTTGTATATGATTTAACTGCACAGGTTTATATGGTTGTCGTGTCCTAGCCTCGTTGCTACTTCGCCAAGGTTAGGCTCGACACTTACCAGTACATGGGTCGGTTGTACTGATACTGCACTCTGTACTTTCTGTGCAGATTTCGATGCCGGACCTTGTGAGTAGATCGTGGGTTGCTGCCTTCAGTCCATTAGAGACCCGAGGTAGATCTGCCGGCGTTCGCAGACTCCGGAGTCCCCTTTCCTTATGTTTTAGATATACTGTCTCTTTTCATTTCAAGAACAGTTGTACTTTTCTTTCTAAACCAGTGTTTGTAGAAATTCATAGATGTTCGTGAATTTGTGACACCAGATCATTGGGGTAGACATGTATTGGAGTATTTGAATTGCTATAACATTTTCCGCACTTTATATCTTCTTAGTTTTACTTACTATTTATCTCGCTTGGGGTTAATTGCTAATTTGATAATATCACAGTAGTTGGCTTGCCTAGCTTCCACGAGTAGGCGTCATCACGATCCCGTCGGTGGGAAATCCGGGTCGTGACAAGTTGGTATCAGAGCTCTAGGTTGCCTAGGTCTCACAATTCACGTACAGGCTAGGTAGAGTCTGAGGGATCGGTACGGAGACGCCTGTGCTTATCCCCAGAGGCTATAGAGTTTAGGAAAAACTTCACATCTATTCTTTCCTGTTGTGCGACTTGATTTCTCAATGCTAATTGAACTTCCACTCTGTTCTTTCACAGATGGTGGGGACACGTAGCGCTTCATCAGCCGACCAGCAGCCCGAGCCCCCAGTGGCAGCTCCTACGAGGGGCAGAGGTCGAGGTTATGCTAGGGGCCGAGGCAGAGCTCAGCCCAGAGCTCGAGCAGCAGCACCAGCGACGGAGCCTCGAGTTGAGCTTGAGGATGAGGTTCCGGCCTAGACAGTTCTAGCAAGGCCAGCTCAGGTTCCAGAGGGGTTCATCGCCATCCCGGTACTCCATGATGCTCTGGTCCGTCTAGTGGGCCTTATGGAAAGCGTCACTCAGGCAGGCATATTCCCTGTAGCACCAAGTGTCTCTCAGGATGGAGGAGGAGCCCAAACTCCTGCTGTTCGCACTCCGGAGCAGATGGCTCCCCAGTTTCAGACTCTAGCAGCTCAGCCAGTTGGGGTAGTTCAGCCGGGTGTTGTGGCACAGACCGATGATGGGTCAGCTATGTGTGCTGATGCCTTGTGGAGATTGGACAGGTTCACCAAGCTTTTTACTACCACATATGGCGGTACATCTTCAGAGGATCCCCGGACTATTTGGACAACTGTCACAAGGTTTTACAGAACATGGGGATAGTGGAGACCAATGGGGTTGACTTTGCTGCTTTTCGTCTGTCAGGTTCCGCCAAGACTTGGTGGAGGGATTATTGTTTGGCTAGACCAGCTGGGTCACCGGCTTTGACTTGGGACCAGTTCTCTCAGCTATTTCTGGAGAAGTTTCTTCCTATCACTTAGAGGGAGGACTATTGGAGGCAGTTTGAGCGTCTCCAGTAGGGTTCTATGACCGTCACTCAGTAAGAGATCAGATTTATTGCCTTGGCCCGTCATGCTCTTCTTATACTTCCCACTGAGAGAGAGACAGAGTGAGGAGGTTCATTGAGGGACTCACTTAGCCTATTCGATTGTAGATGGCTAAGGAGATAGGGAGCGATATTTCTTTCAAGGATGCGGCCAATGTGGCCAAGCGAGTTGAGATGGTTCTATCACAGGGGAGTGGTCAGGGGTCTGACAAGAGGCCTCGTCATTCGGGTAGGTTTAGTGGTGCCTCGTCTGGAGGTAGGGATTCTTTTGGTAGGGGCCATCCTCCCAGGCCGTTTCATTCAGCACTACAGGCTTCTCACGGTGCTCCAGGTGGTCGTGGCCCTCATATGCAGTATTCAGATTAGCTACCCTACAGTGAACCACCAGCTCCTATCAGTGCACCTCCGCTCCAGAGTTTTCAGAGTGGTCACTCAGGCAGTCAGGGTTAGTTTCAGGGTCAGCAGTCCCAGCAGCCGAGGACTTGTTATACTTGTGGCGATGCGAGGCACATTGCTACATTTTGCCCTAGAGCCTCGAGCAGTTCTCAGCATCAAAGTTCTCGTGCTATGGTTCAGGCATCGGGTGTTCCACCACCCACTCGGCCAGCTAGAGGTAGGGGTCAGGCAGCTAGAGGTGTTAGAGGTGGAGGTCAGGCCGCTAGAGGTGGAGGCCAGCCAACAGGAGGCCATCCCAGGGATGTAGTTCAGAGTGGTGGGGCCCAGCCCCGATGTTATGCCTTCCCAGCCAGGCCTGAGGTTGAGGCATCCGATGTCGTTATCACAGGTACGGTTTCAGTTTGCAGTAGAGATGCATCAGTTCTGTTTGATCCAGGGTCTACATACTCCTATGTGTCATCTTATTTTGCTACGTATTTTGTTGTGCCTCGTGATTCTTTGAGTGCTCTTGTATATGTGTCTACACCGGTGGGTGATTCTATTGTTGTAGATCGTGTCTATCTCTCGTGTATGGTTATTATTAGGGATCTTGAGACCCGTGTAGATCCCTTACTTCTGGATATAGTTGATTTTGATGTCATATTGGGGATGGATTGGCTGTCACCTTATCATGCCAAGACCGTGACCTTAGCCTTGCCGGGGTTTCCTCGATTGGAGTGGAGAGGGACTCCTGGTCATTCGACCAGTAGGGTCATTTCTTATATAAAGGCTCGGCGTATGGTCGAGAAGGCGTGTTTGGCTTACTTGGCATATGTTCGTGATTCTAGTGCTGAGGTTCCTTCTATGGATTCCGTGCTAGTTGTTCGTGAGTTTCCAGAGGTATTTCCTGTAGACCTGTCGGGGATGCCCCCGACAGGGATATCAACTTTTGCATTGATTTGGTTCCGGGCACTCAGCCCATTTCTACTCCGCCATATTGTATGGCCCCGCCAGAGTTGAAAGAATTTAAGGAGCAACTGCAAGACTTGCTTGATAAGGGCTTTATCAGACCTAGTGTCTCGCCCTGGGGTGCGCTGGTGTTGTTTGTTAAGAAGAAGGATAGGTCGATGAGGATGTGTATTGATTATTGGTAGTTGAATAAGGTCACAATCAAGAATAAGTATCCATTGTCGAGGATTGATGATTTGTTTGATCAACTTCAGGGTGCCAAATTGTTTTCGAAGATTCATTTAAGATCGGGCTACCATCAATTGAGGATTAGGGCATCAGATGTCCCTAAGACAGCTTTTCGCACTCGGTACGGGCATTACGAGTTTCTAGTGATGTCATTTGGGTTGACAAATGCCCCAACAACATTCATGGATTTGATGAAATGAGTGTTCAGGTCGTATCTGGATTCCTTCGTGATTGTCTTCATTGATGATATTTTGATCTACTCCCGCATCCGAGAGGAGCACGAGCACCATCTTCGAGTTGTTCTTCAGACTCTGAGAGACAGTTAGTTGTATGCTAAGTTTTCGAAATGTGAGTTTTGGTTGAGTTCAGTTGCATTCTTGGGCCACATCGTATCAGCATAGGGTATTCAGGTGGATCCGAAGAAGATAGAGGCAGTCAAGGACTGGCCTAGACCCACATCAGCTATAGAGATCCGGAGTTTCTTGGGTTTGGCGGGTTATTACCATCGGTTTTTGGAGGGGTTTTCATCTATAGCAGCCCCGATGACCAGGTTGACCCAGAAGGGTGCCTAGTTCAGGTGGTCGGACGAGTGTGAGGAGAGCTTTCATAAGCTCAAGACAACTTTGACTACGGCGCCGGTGTTGGTTTTGCCCACAGGTTCAGGGCCATATACAGTGTATTGTCACGCATCTCGCATTAGACTTGGCGCGGTGTTGATGCAGGATGGCAAGGTTATTGCTTATGCTTCACGACAGTTGAAGGTTCATGAGAAGAATTATCCAGTTCATGATTTGGAGCTAGCATCCATTGTTCACGCACTAAAAATTTTGAAGGCATTATCTATATGGCGTGTCATGTGAGGTGCTCACGGATCACAAGAGTCTACAGTATTTCTTCAAGCAGAAGGAGCTGAATTTGTGGAAGAGGAGGTGGTTGGAGCTGTTGAAAGACAATGATATCACCATCTTGTATCATCCGGGGAAGGCCGATGTGGTGGCCAATGCTTTGAGTCGGAAGTCGGCTAGTATGGGTAGTCTTGCGTATATTCTAGTCGGTGAAAGGCCGCTTGCTTTGGATGTTCAGGCCTTAGCCAATCAATTCGTGAGGTTGGATGTTTCTGAGCCCAGCCGTGTTTTAGCTTGCACAGTCGCTCGGTCTTTATTATTTGAGTGTATCAGAGATCGGCAGTATGATGATCCTCATTTGCTTATCCTTAGGGACACGGTGCGGCACGGAGGTGCCAAGCAGGTTACCGTTGGAGATGATGGAGTTTTGAGGATGCAGAGTTGAGTTTGTGTGCCTAATGTGGATGGACTTCGAGAGTTGATTCCAGAGGAGGCCCATAGTTCCCGGTATTCTATTCATCCGGGCGCCGCTAAGATGTATCAGGACTTGCGGCAGCATTATTGGTGGAGGAGGATGAAGAAGGATATTGTTGCATATGTAGCTCGGTGTTTGAATTGTCAGCAGGTAAAGTTTGAGCATCAGAGACCTGGTGGTTTGCTTCAGAAGATGGAGATACCTGAGTGGAAGTGGGAGCGTATCACTATGGACTTTATTGTTGGACTCCTACGGACTCAGAGGAAGTTCGATGCAGTATGGGTTATTGTTGATGGGCTGACCAAGTCAGCGCATTTTATTCTTATGGCAGTCTCCTATTCTTCAGAGAGGTTCGCTGAGATCTATATCCGGGAGATTGTTCGTCTTCATGGTGTGCCCGTGTCTATTATTTCTGACCGAGGTATGCAGTTTACCTCGCATTTCCGGAGGGTAGTTCAGCGTGAGTTGGTTACTCGGGTCGAGTTGAGCACAGCATTTAATCCTCAGACGGACGGACAGTCCGAGCGTACTATTCAGATTTTGGAGGATATGCTCCGAGCATGTGTTATTGACTTTGGAGGTTCGTGGGATCAGTTATTGCCATTATCGGAGTTTGCCTACAACAACAGCTATTAGTCGAGCATCCAGATGGCTCCCTATGAGGCCTTATATGGTAGGCGGTATCGATCGCCAGTTGGGTGGTTTGAGCCGGGGGAGGCTCGATTGTTGGGTACGGATTTGGTACAGGATGCCTTGGATAAGGTTAAGATCATTCAGGATAGGCTTCATACAGCTCAGTCCAGGCAAAAGTGCTATGCCGATCGTAAGGTTCGTGATGTGGCATTCATGGTCAGAGAGCGAGTGTTGCTTCGGGTGTCGCCCATGAAGGGCGTGATGAGATTTGGGAAGAAAGGCAAGCTAAGCCCTAGATTCGTCGGGCTTTTTGAGATTCTTGATCGAGTGCGAGAGGTGGCTTACAGACTTGCGTTGTCGCCGAGTTTATCAGCAGTACATCCGGTGTTTCATGTGTCCATGCTTCGGAAGTATCAGGGCGATCCATCCCACGTTTTAGACTTCAGCACCGTCCAGTTGGACAAGGACTTGACCTACGAGGAGGAGCTGGTAGCTATTCTAGACCGGCAGGTTCGTCAGTTGAGATCGAAGAATTTCCCTTCAGTTCGTGTGCAGTGGAGAGCTCAGCCTGTTGAGGCAGCGACCTGGGAGTCTGAGTCCGATATGCGGAGCCGATATCCCCATCTTTTCACCGATTCAGGTACTTTTCTATGTCCGTTCGAGGATGAACGGTTGTTTTAGAGGTGGAGAATGTGATGACCCAAAAGGTCATCTTTTGCTTTAGAAGTTAAATCTGTGTTCCGAGGACTTGAAGACCTCCTTTTGTCTCTCCTCAATTTGCGTGGGCAGTCCGGGCGTATATTCGGAAAGCCTTTATGTGAAAATTTGAGAAAATGCTAAATTTTGCCTTTAAAATGGAATTAAGTTGACTTCAGTCAACATTTTGGGGAAACGGACATGGACCCGTGTTCCGATGGTCCCCTAGGGTCCGTAGTAAAATATGGGATTTTGGCGTATGCCCGGAATCGAATTCCGAGGTCCCTAGCCCGAGAAAAGAATTTTAAAAGAAAATTGTTTGCTGGAAAATATAAGCATTTTTAGAAATAAAATAGCGTGTAATCTTGATAGTATCGGGCCCGTATTTTGGTTTCAAAGCCCGGTACAGGTTTAAAATAATAATTAAGTCGAATATGTGAAATTTGGTAAGAATCGGAGTTGATTTGGTATAAATCGGACCCTTAGTTGAGAAAATGGAAATTTTAATGTTCTTAAGAAGTTCATGAATTTGAGGTTAAATTCGTGGTTGTTGATGTTATTTTGATGATTTGATCGCACGAGCAAGTCCGTATGATGTTTTAGACTTGCGTGCATGTTTGGTTTAGAGCCCCGAGGGCTTGGGCGAGTTTTAGATAGGCCACGGAATGAGTTTGGACTTAGAAAATTTCTGATTTGCATCTGGTATTTGTTGCAGGATCTGATCTCGCAATTGTGAGGTCAGGCTTCGCAATTGCGAGCCTGTCAGGCTTGGTAATTGCGAGGGGCCTTATTGCAATTGCAATGACAGCCCTGGCCAGCACTAGTTCGCAATTGCAAACCTCTCCTTCGCATTTGCGAAGTCAACAGGATTCAACCTTCGCATGCAACTAACCATTCGCAATTGCAATAGCAGCAGACATTGCAGCAGGTTCGCATTTGCAAAGCCTGTCTCGCAATTTCGAGCTTCGCAATTGCGAAGTTCCTATCGCAAATGCGACATCTGCAGTTAAGTAAAAGGGGTCTTGGACGGGATTTTCACTTCATTCTTCAAAATTTCAAAACCTAAACTCCTATGGGCGATTTTTCTAGAGCAAGTTCTTCCCCAAATCATAGGTAAATGAATCTTAACTCATCTTCTTCAATCTAACTCATCCTTTAACATGATTTCACTTCAAAATCTAGAGTTTTTCATGGGGAAATTGGGTGTTTTTGGGTAGAAATTAAGATTTTGAAATTTTGGGGATTTGGACCTCAAATTGAGGTCAGATTTCAAAACCAATTGCATATTTGGGTTCGTGGTGAATGGGTGATCGGGTTTTGGTTCGAACTTCGAGTTTTGACCAAGCGGGCCCGGGGTCGGGCTTTGACTTTTGGGGGAAAACATGGGGAAATCTATGTTCATGCATTACAATTGAGTTATTTAGCATTTATTGATGTTATTAAGTAAATTATGACTAGATACAAGCGGATTGGAAGTGGAACTGAGAGGTAAAGCGGTAATTAAGGCTTGATTTGTCCGTGGAATTGAGGTAAGTGTTTGGTCTAACCTTAGCTTGAGGGAATAGGAGTTGTGGTCTTAATTGTTACGTGTTAGTGTTGAGTACGACGTATAGGTGTGGTGACGAGTATCTATCTGTTGGTGTCAAGCATGCCCGTGAGTCTTATACTATGATTGTTATGACTCTATTGTGCTTAGGTTGATGATTATCAATGCTAAACATGATTCATGATAATTTCTTGGTAATTACCATTGTTGAGTATTGGCTCAAGTTGAGATTTGTTTTGTGAAGTAATTGTTGGAACGAGATTGGTTATAGCTGATTCCCTTGCCGGGATGTTATTGTTTATATTGTTGATTCCCTTGCTGGGATGTTATTGTTTATGTTGTTGATTCCCTTGCCGGGACGTATTGTTTCTATTGTTTGGGTGAGGAAGAGTGTAAAGCACGATGGGTGATGTCGTGCATGATATTGTGAGTGAGTGTTAAGCACGAAGGGTGATGCCGTGCCGAAATTGTGAGTGTTAATGCACGAAGGGTGATGCCGTGCCATGATTTAAGAGTTAAAGCACGAAGGGTGATGCCGTGTCATGATCATGAGAGTTAATTCACGAAGGGTGATGCCATGCCGATTCTGTTGATTCTTATGGTGAGGACGAGAGTAAAAGCACGAAGGGTGATGTCGTGTACATATTACTGTTTTTCTTATTCCTGCTGATATAAATATGGTTTTCTTTATGCTTGTCTACTGAAATTCTGTTAGTATTTGATATTCCCCGCAACATGTTCCCCTTCCCATCTTTATCTGTCATATTCTTTTATTATCGTTCTGTTTGTATATGATTTAACTGCACAGGTTTATATGGTTGTCGTGTCCTAGCCTCGTAACTACTTCGCCGAGGTTAGGCTCGACACTTACCAGTACATGGGGTCGTTTGTACTGATACTGCACTCTGCACTTTCTGTGTAGATTTCGGTGTCGGACCTCGTGAGTAGATCGTGGTTGCTGCCTTCAGTCCATAGGAAACCTGAGGTAGATCTGCCGGCGTTCGCAGACTCCGGAGTCCCCTTTCCTTATGTTTTAGATATACTGTCACTTTTCATTTCGAGAACAATTGTACTTTTCTTTCTAAACCAGTGTTTGTAGAAATTCATAGATGTTTGTGAACTTGTGACACCAGTTCATTGGGGTAGACATGTATTGGAGTATTTGAATTGCTATAACATTTTTCGCACTTTATATCTGCTTAGTTTTACTTACTATTTATCTCGCTTGGGGTTAATTTCTAATGTGATAATATCATAGTAGTTGGCTTGCCTAGCTTCCACGAGTAGGCGCCATCACGATCCCGTCGGTGGGAAATCCGGGTCGTGACAGCAGGTTGAGTTGAGTACAGCATTTCATCCCAGTCGGACGGACAGTTCGAGCGCACTATTCAGATATTAAAGGATATGCTTCACACTTGTGTTATTGATTTCGGGGGTTCTTGGGATCAGATTTTGCCGCTTGTGGAGTTTGCCTACAACACCAACTACCAGTGTAGCATTCAGATGGCTCCCTATGAGGCATTTTATGGGAGGCGGTGCCATTCGCCAGTTGTTTGGTTTGAGCCGAGAGTGGCTCAGTTGCTGGGTACCAATTTGGTTCAGCATGCCTTGGATAAGGTCAAGATTATTCAGGATCGACTTCGCACAGCTCAGTCCATATAGAAGAGTTATGTCGACCGTGGAGTTCGTGATGTTGCATTCATGTTTGGAGAGAAGGTATTGCTTCGGGTTTCACCCATGAAAGGTGTGATGAGGTTCGGAAAGAAGAGCAAGTTGAGACAGTGGGTGAGGCAGCCTAAAGGCTCGCATTGTCACCTAGTTTATCAGCAGTCCATCCGGTGTTCCATGTGTCTATGCTCCGGAAGTATTATGGTGATCCGTCCCATGTGTTATATTTCAGCTCAGTCCAATTGGACAAGGATTTGACTTAAAAGGAGGAGCCGATGGCTATTCTAGCCCGGTTGGTCCGGCAGTTGAGGTCTGAGAGTTATCCTTCAATTCGAATGCAGTGGAGAGGTGAGTCGATCTAGACATCCAATTGGGAGTCCGAGTCGGATATGCGGAGTAGACATCCAGACCTTTTCACCAGTTCAGGTACCTTACTATGTCCGTTCGAGGACGAACGGTTGTTTTAGATGTGGAGAATGTAATGACCTGATAGATCCTTTTCAGTTTTAGCACTCATTTTTGTGTTACAAAACCTCGATTAGATCTGGCTAGCCTTCCTCGATTTGCATGCGCAGTCGTGTATTTTTTCGGAAGGTTTTATGTGAAAAATTGATGAAAATGTAAACTCGTGCTTAAAAACACATTTGAGTTGACTTCGTTCAACGTTTTGAGAAAACTGACCCGGATTAGTGTTTTGACGGTCCCGGTGGGTCCGTATCGTGATTTGGGGCTTGGGCGTATGCCTGGAATCAAATTCGGAAGTCCCTAACTTGATTTAACGTAATTTGTCGAAAACTAGAAATTTAAAGGTTTAAAGAATTCCTAAGTTTGACCATAGGTTGACTTTGTTGCTACCGAGTTCGGATTACGCACTACTAAAAACGGCAAATTTGCGACTCAAACAACAAATTTACGCACTACTACCGATGAATTTCCGACTGAAAAATGTTAGTCGGAAAACATGTGGTCGCAAATATTTGAAACAGAATCAGTCAAACGGATTCAGTCGCAAATTGAAAAATATGGGGACATTTAAATTTAAGCGATTTGCGACTGAATTAGTCACTATATTTGCGACTGATTCAGTTGCTGACGAGAAATAAAAAAACAATTACAAATTAAAAGTTTCGACTGATTTGGTCGGAAAATTTAAAAATAAAATTAATCTTTAATTAATTGTTCCCACTGAAACAGTCGTAAATATTGAATTAATTAAAATTTTCAGAAATTCTGCATTTGCGACTGATTCAGTCGCAAATAATAGTTATTAATTAATTAAAATTTTCAAAAATTCTCCATTTGCGACTAATCCAGTCGCAAATCTTAATTAAATTTTGTTAGAAATTTTCAATTTGCGTCTGATTCAGTCGCAAATCTGGGTAATTCCTGGTGAAATTTGTGACTGATTCAGTCGCAAATCTGGGCATTTTTTAGCAGAATTCTGCTGTATTTCTAATTACACCACCTGCCAAATAAAGCAGCCAACCAAACAACATAACAATTAACCAAAAACCAAATATAACAATCCAAAAACCTAATATAACAATCCAAAATCTAATATTTACTGCAAAACGAATAGTAACATTTATAACAATTCAACCAACTAATCAAACAACCAATCATCAAACATGTCTCTAACTTCAACTCTAAAACATTCAAATAGCGTATTCAGAATCAGTCTCCTCCTCAGACTCAGATTACTCTATTGCAGCTCCTTTCTTGCTTTTCTTTTTTAACAATTTTTGGATCAAAGCCTGAGTTGCTTGAAATTCTTGCGACATTTGATCCACTTTTTGTAGCATAGCTTACATGCCTTTTGGGAAACCGATGCCCCACTGAATGATGTTGATGATGCATACAACCTCTTTAACCTTGGTATAAGGGTTAAGTAGTGCATCGCCTTCACCGAGGTCTTTTTCTTTTTATCATTTGTGGCATCCTTGTAACGAGGCTTGTTACAAAATTTACAGTTCCCTAGAGATGCATCATCCTTATAGAATAACATGCAACAATTCTCACAGCAATGAATCCTCTCTGATGAAAGACCCAACTTGAAAACTAATTCTTTTGCTGTATAGAAATCTTTGGGTAGGTCAATGTTATACTGATTAAGTTCATTTATAAGCCCAATGATAGAATTCATGCCCGATTGAGAAATAGAACTATCTGACTTAATCTGAAGTAATCGAACAGCAACAGACAACTTGAAATGCACTGGGCCTTCATACAACGGACAACTAGCTTCCTCTAACTCTTTGAAAAACTTCTTGGCCTCATCATTTGGTTCATATTGAGCTCCCGGGAACATCTCAAAGGCATCCCTCATCATGTCATTGAATCTAGAATTTTCAACATTATTATCCATTACGGGACTACCCTCCTCACCACCAAAAGAATTATGAAAATCAACATCATTTACGTACGCTATTAAGATTTTCCCCATGAGCAGTCCTTACATGATAATTTTTCATAAATCCCTGTTTTTTTAAAAATGACACATAACAACATCTTTTCCCATTAACTTAACACCCTTGCATTTTCAAACAAGGGCACCTAATCGTTCCTTCAATACGAAAATCATCAAGTGTCCTTGCCTTAGCAATAAATCAGCAACCCCTTCTTTAAATTCATCCCTTAACCCCACACGATTAGGATGATTCATATTATACATCCATCTACGAAGCGCAAATGCCATCTACACAAACAAAACTAGAAGTCGACATATTTATTTTATTTATACTACTTACTAAGTTATATTCTCCTAAAGGTTATCTAAATAGTTTAATTATATATTTTACTATAATACTTGGGTGGTTTCAATATTAATATGTACATTAATTAATTGTAAGACAAAAAAGTCCTAAAACATAAAAATTAATCTAATTTATTTTAAATTAGCATATAATGCGCTCTAATACTTAATTGATTGCGTTTTCTTTATTTCTTTCAAATAATAAATAATATAATTAACACATATATAGGGCATGGAAAATTTCCAAACGAAAAACCGAAACAGAGAATTATTAGCACTTAAGTTGTTCTTAACTAACCTAACTTGAATGTATAGAAATTCTAACTCTTTAAAATATTGTTCAACTCTAACTACTATAACCTAAATTATAAGAAGTATTAGCAATTAAAACTAGTGCTTCATCTTCTACTCCTCTCTTTGGATTATTTTTCTTGAATAGTTATGATTTAACATTAGATAAATTTGTCATTTATTTATTTTTTTGGTATTTAAAAGGCCAAATACATAGACAGACACTTAAACTTGTCCGAATTTAGACACTTAAACTAAGCCCACGACCTATCAGGCACATAAACTATATTAAAACTACACCAAATGAACACACCTGGGTGACATGGCAAGCCATGTGTATCTCACCTAAACTATAGCGCGTGAATTTCCCAAAAAAAATAATTTCAGACTTTTTTGTCTTCTTCTCCATACGCCCGGTCGCCTTGTTCTTCAAAGCCTAAATCCTTGCCGGAAAAAATGGGGTTTCACCGGAAAAAATTTGAATGATCTTCTCCTTCTTCTTCAAGTACCAGAGCTCTTGCTTGAAAAAAATGGAGTTTTGCTGACAAAATTTCTGAGAACCAAATATGTCATCTTCTTCCCCAGAAAATATTTAGACCCAACATATAAGGATTCAGCTTTTTAGCCCTAAAACTATAAATTAATTGCTTCAAACTCAGATAAAAAGCAACCATTATTCAACCAAAGCTCTGAAGATTAATGAGCCAAAGAACTCGAAAATAAGAAATTTGATCCAACAAGCTCCAATTGGTTCTGATGTTGTTAAGCACAATGTTGTTATCCGAAGAGAAAAAACATTAATTGTGACTCTAAGGCCTACGGACGCCGAGCAGGTATACCTTGAAGTCTCCGGATGACAACTACAAATCAACACTAATGTTCAGCACGGGCACACGTACCTGGATCTGCACAAAAAAGATGTGCAGAAGCGTAGTATGAATACACCACAACGGTACCTAGTAAGTATCAAGCCTAACCTCGGTAGAGTACCAGGTCAAGAAACCTACTAGAATATAGATAAACGATATGAAAACATAATAAGGATAAACAATGGAAGGAAGAGAAATAACTAATACTCCCTCCGTTCCAAATTATGCGAACATGTTTGACTGGGCACGTAGTTTAAGAAAAAATAAAGACTTTTGGAATTTGTGGTCCTAAACAAGTCAAAAAGGGGCCAGAGTATTTGTGTGGTTGTAAAAGCTTCTCATTAAGGGTAGAATTGTAAGTTTAAGCTAAATTGTTATCAAATTTAGAAAGGGGACATTCTTTTTGGAACGGACCAAAGAGGAAATAGGTTCACAGAAATTGGAACAGAGGGAGTACGAAACAAGTGAATAGCATAGACTAAAGACAGAATTGTAAGCATGGAGATAACATAAAGGAAGCAACTAAAGAGAACCACAATAGTCAAATACAGACCAAACTATTAATAGAAGGAAGAATAAAAGCAACAAGAAGTGTTTCCCCAATAACTCTTTCAACCTGAGAAGCACAACACGAATCACAACTGAGGTACTGCCTCGTACACAACAGAATCAGAACCTAGGTACCGCGTCGTATATGACAAAAATCACAACTGAAGTACCGCCTCGTATTCACTTTTCACAATTGCAACCAAAATCTTTCCTTATTTTACTGCGGAAGCCTTACATTTAGCTTCATTTTTAAACAAAATCATTTTTCCCGAAATAGCTACCCGTGTTTTAGCCCACCTTATCGCACCGCGTGGCTTCAAGTAGTTCCCCTGCTAGCAACACGCGTATCAAGCACACCTTATCTCAAGGCATGTGTATCAACCCCAAGACTTATACCATCGCATGCGTATCAATTTTACAACATAATCACAACTTGCACCACAAGTGCCCATATGCTACTACTTGCCAATAATCAACAATATAAATGTTTTCACAACAATGGCCCACGGCTCAATCACAATGTGTGCAAGAATATCAACATCAACAATAACAATGGAATATCAACAATAACAATGAATGCAAGTTGCTCAACAAGGGAGACATCTCAACAATTAACAACTTCGCCTTAATGTGATTAAAACTTTCACAACTTCAACATCAATAACTCAACAAGAGGATATTTCACGAAATAACAACTTAATTTACAAGTAAATCAACGATTAAGGATGTATCAAGGCAATAAGGAAACCAATAACTTCAAATTAAAACATAAGAGTAAAGTATCATGTAAGATGTAAAACAAGTATTAACAAAGTCAAATAAGGCATGTACGGATAGACTAACACAAGTAAGAGTATATTGACGTTGAAAATTAAAACATGATGTGAAAATTCAAATAAAGGCATGAAAGGAGTCCAAATAACTTAAACATGTCAAATACCACAAACCTGTGTACCCACTCGTCACCTTGCGTACACGGCTTTCACATAACAAAATTTGCACAAACAAACCAAATTCCTAAGGGGTAGTTCCCCCACACAAAGTTAGGCAAGATACTTACCTCAACTAGGCCAACTCAACCCTCGAAAATAGCTTTTCCCCTAAAATACGCATCCATACGGCTCAAATCTAAACAAAATTGACATAATATAAACAATGCAAGGGAAAACAATTACAATAGATAAAGCTATGATCTTTACACTTTTTCCAAAAAGTAAAAAAAAAAAAGTCAACCCAGGGCCCGCCTGGTTAAAACTCGGGTCCAAGGGTAGATTTCGACTATCCGTAAACCCATGAGTTCATATATGTGATTACTTTCAAAATTCGAGATCGACACTCAAAACGCGATTTCTCATTTTTCAAAAACTTGACAAAATTTCCCAATTTTTCCTCTTTGATTCACATGATTTTGATGTTAAATCTAAGATATATTGATGAAATATAGTTGAAAATTGGTTAGAATCACTTAACTCGTATTTGTAGATGAAAATCCTATCCCCAAATCGCCTTCTACAGAGTCTAGGGTTCTAAAATGTGAGAAATGAGGTAAAATCCCGACTTCCCAGCCCTTATGACCAGCTGCAGATGTCGCATTGCGACACGGGGTTCGCATTTGCAAACCCTCGCAATTGCAAATCAGGGGGTCGCATTTGTGAAGCCTGACAGCCTTAACAAAAGTCGCAATTGCGAAGCTGGTCACAATCGCAAAATGCGACCAAATGATCGCAATTGTGAACCAGCCCTCAAGCCTGCTGACTTTGCAAATGCAAAGGGGAAGTAGCATTTGTGACATCTAACCACCCCCTGTGACCTTCGCGATTGCAGGGCTGGTGCTCGTAATTGCGATAATTGAGCACCAGCACACCAACAATTCCATTTTCAGTTCAAACCATTCTGACTCATGTCTGAAACTCATTTGTGCCCTCGAGGCTCCAAACCAAACATCCACACAAGTCTAAAATCATCATACAAACTCGCTCGTGCGATCAAAACACAAAAATAACATCTAGAACTATGAATCGGACACTAAAACGCATGAATTTCAAAGTACATTTCAAGAACTTCTAAAATTGCAACTAAGCATTTGAATCCTATCGATTCAACTCCAAATGATACCAAATTTTGCAGACAAGTTCTAAATAGCACAATGATATTTCAAGTCTCAAAATTAAATTTCGAACCCGATAGCTAAAAGTCAACCTACGGTCAAACTTTTCAACTTCAAATTGCCAAATTTCAGCAAAATAACACAAATCAACCTATGAACTTCCGAATTCGATTCTGGCATATGCCCAAGTCCAAAATTACGATACGAAGCTATCGGAGCCATCAAAACGGGGTTGTTTACACAAAACTCAACCATTAGTCAACATAAACAACTTAGGCTTATAAGCCACGAACCAATGGGTCTAAATCAACCCGGATTCTTCTCGGAATGAAACTAATCAACCCTGTAAATCATAAAACCATAAACACACATATGAGAAGCATCTAAAGGGGAAATGAGGCACAATTACACAAAATGACCAGTCAGGTCGTTACATTGTCCCCCTCTTAAACAAATGTTCATCCTCGAATGTGCATAAGGACATACCTGAAGTGATTAATAGATGAGGATAATGACTCTACATGTCGTGCTCGGTCTCACAGGTCTCTTCGTTGATCGGATGACCCCTCCATTGAACCTTCACTGAAACAATGTTCATTGATCTCAACTTCCGAACTTGTCTGTCCAAGATAGCCACCGGCTCCTGACTATAAGTCAAATCCTTGTCTAATTGGACTGATCTGAAGTCTAAAACATGAGATGGATCACCATAATACTTCCGGAGCATAGAAATATGGAACACCTAATGAACGGTAGATAAGCTAGGTGGCAATGCAAGCTTGTAGTCCACCTCACCAATCCTCTCAAGGATTTTAAAAGGTCTGATATACCTAGGTCTCAACTTGCCCTTCTTTCCGAACCTCATCACACTCTTCATGGGTGAAACCCAGAGCAAAACTCGCTTTCCAACCATGAATGCAATATCACAAACTCTCTGATCGACATAACTCTTTTGCCTGGAATGAGTTGTACGAAGCCGATCCTGGATCAACTTGACCTTCTCCAAGGCATCTCGAACCAAATCTGTTCCTAACAACCTAGCCTCTCCCGGCTCAAACCAACCAACTGGAGAATGACACCGTCTCCCATATAGGGCCTCGTAAGGAGCCATCTGGATACTCAATTAGTAGCTGTTGTTGTAGGCAAACTCCACAAGCGTCAAGAATTGATCCAAAGAACCCCAATATTCATAACACAAGCACGAAGCATATCCTCCAATATCTGAATGGTGCGCTCGGATTATCCATCCATCTGGGGGTGAAATGATGTACTCAACTCAACCCGTGTACCTAACTTATGCTGCACAGCTCTCTAGAAAGGCGATGTAAACTACGTGCCCCAATCAGAGATGATGGAAACCGGCACGCCATGAAGTTGAACAATCTCGCGGATATAGATCTGAGCTATCTTCTCTGAAGAATAAGTGGTCACCAACGGAATGAAATGAGTCGACTTGGTCAATCTATCCACAATCACCCATACAACGTCAAATTTCTTCTAAGTACGTGGGAGCCTAACAACGAAGGCCATGGTAACATGCTCCCATTTCCACATGGGAATCTCAAGTTTCTGAAGCAAACCCCTTGGCCTCTGATGCTCATACTTCACTTGCTGACAATTTAGACACTGAGCTACACACTTCACTATATATTTCTTCATTTTCCTCTACCAATAGTGTTATCTCAAATCCTGATACATCTTAGCGACACCTGGATGAATGAGGTACCGCAAACTGTGGGCCTCCTCAAGGATCATCTCATGCAACCCATCCACATTGGGCACACATAATCAGCCCTACATCTGCAACACCCCGTCATCTCCAATAGAAACCTCCTTGGCATCACCGTGTTGTACCGTGTCCTTAAGGACAAACAAATGGGGGTCGTCATAGTGAATCTCTCTTATGCGATCATATAAAGAAGACCGAGAAACCAGGCAAGCAAGAACTCGACTAGGCTCCGAAACATCCAATCAAACAAACTTGTTGGCCAAGGCCTGAACATCCATGGATAGTGGACTCTCAACTACCGGTAGATATGATAAACTATCCAAGCTCTCTGACCTTCAACTCAAGGCATCGGCCACTATATTGGCCTTCTCGAGATGGTATAGAATAGTGATATCATAGTCTTTAAGCAACTCAAACCATCTCGCTGCCGCAAGTTAAGATCTTTCTGTTCGAACAGATGTTGTAAACTCCGGTGGTCGGTATAGACCTCAAAAGGGACACCATACTGATAGTTCCACCAAATCTCCAATGCAGGAACAATAGCTGCCAATTCTAAGTCGTGGACCAGATAATTATTCTCATGGACCTTTAACTGCCGAGACGCTTAGGCAATCACCCTACCGTCTTGCATCAACACCGTGCCAAGCCTAATACGTGATATATCACAATACACTGTGTAAGACCCCGAACCCGTAGGCAACACTAACACTAGGGTTATAGTTAAAGCAGTCTTGAGCTTTTGAAAGCTTGCCTCACACTTCTGGGACCACCTGAAAGGAGCACCCTTCTGGGTCAATCCCTTCATAGGTGCAGCAATAGATGAGAAACCCTCTATGAAACGACGATAATACCCGGCCAAACCAAGGAAACTCAGAATCTTAGTAGCTAAAGACAGTTTGGGCCAATTCTGAAATGTTTCAATCTTCTTCGGATCTACCTTGATCCCCTCACTCGACACCATATGACCCAAAAATACCAACGAATCAAGCTAGAATTCACACTTTGAGATTTTGCATACAACTTCTTCACTCTCAAGGTCTGGAGCACGGCCCTCAGATGCTGCTCAAGATCCTCCCAGCTGTGGGAGTACACCAAGATGTCGTCAATAAACACAATGACAAATGAATCAAGATATGGCCGGAGTGCACTGTTCATCAGGTGCACGAATGATGTTAGGGTTTTGGTCACCCCAAATGACATCACAAGGAACTCACAGTGACCATACCGAGTCCTAAAGGTAGTCTTCGAAATATTCGGATCCCAAATCTTTAACTGATGATAACCCGACCGTAAATCTATCTTTGAGAACACTCTGGCACCCTATAGTTGATCAAATAAGTCATCAATGCGCGGTAATGGGTACTTGTTCTTCATTGTATCCTTATTCAACTGCCGATAATCAATACACATGCACATAAAACCATCTTTCTTCTTCACAAACAAAATTGGCGCACCCTAAGGCGACACACTAGGCCGAATAAAACCCTTATTAAGCAACTCTTGCAACTGCTCCTTTAACTCATTCAACTCTGATGGTGCCATACGATAGGGTGGAATAGAAATGGCTTGCGTGCCCGGCAACAATACCAAAATTAATATCCCTATCTGGCGGCATGCCTAGAAGATCTGCTGGAAATACATCTAGGAAGTCTCTCACTACCGGAACTGACTCAACGGTAGGAGTATCAGCACTGGCACCTCTCACGAAGTCTAGATAACCATCATACCCCTTCTCAACCATCCGCTGAGCCTTCAGAAATGACACAACCCTGCTAGGAACATAATCCAAAGTACCCCTCCACTCCAACCGTGGTAAACCTGGCATAGCCAATGTCACCGTCTTAGCGTGACAATCTAGAATAACATGATAGGGTGACAACCAGTCCATGCCCAAAATAACATCAAAGTCTTACCATACTAAGTAAGAATAGATCAACTCTGGTCTCAAAACCACCAATAACAAATAAACACAACCGATACACATGGTGCACAGTAATAGAATCTCCCACGGGCATGGACACAAAAATAGGAGAACTCAAAAAATCACAAGATATATCCAAATATGCAGCAAAGTAAGATGACATATACGAATAAATGGATCATGTATCAAATAAGACGGATGCATCTCTATAACAAACCAGAATCATACCTGTGATGACTGCGTCTGAAGCGATTGCCTCCATCCTACTCGGAAAAGCATAGAATCTGGTTTGACCTCCCCCTCTAGGGTGACCTCTACCTGCCTGACCCCCACCCTTGGCTGGTTGTTTGGGTGGTGCAGCAACTGGAGAAACAACCATGGCCTGTGTTTGTGGACCTGGCTGAATCCGTGGAGCCTAAGTAGTTTATGGAGGTGCACCCCTCCCGAGTTTGGGGCAGTCCCTCACTATATGACGGGTATCACCACACTCAAAGTAGGCTCTAAGTGGGCATGGCTACTAGGACTGGCTCGGGCCTAGTCGGCTAGACTAACCGCTGAAGACACCCCATATAGGATGTGCACTAGAAAGTGGCTGAGCAAACTGTGCAACCTGAGACCTTAGAATAACCAGAGCACCACTAGAAGCTGGAAGTGCTAAATAAATTGGACGGATCACATAGCCTCTACCATGACGGGCTACAACTGGGGCGCGAGCACCACTATATCTGCGTGAATCTCGAGGTCTCTTGGCCTCCCGGTCCTCTCTCTTACGGCCCCCACACCCTCCAACCTCCGTGCGATCTCTACCACCTACAATTATGGGGTATCTATCTCCAACTCTCGAGCCATGCTAAATCTAATACCATAGTTGAGCCCCTCGATGAATCAACAGACTCGCTCTCTGACTGTAGAAACCAAAGACAGGTGCATGTCTAGACAAATCACTGAATCTAACAGCATACTCTAACACTATCATAGTACCCTGGCGCATCTGCTCAAATTTCGCGTGCCATGTATCCCGAAGGGTCTGGGGCACAAACTTTCTCAAGAACATCTCTAAAAATCGAGTCCATGTAAGTGAAGCTGCATCGGCTGGGCTACCCTCCTCATAAGCCCTCCACCACTAATACGCTCCTCCTGACAGTTGGAATATAGTAAAAGCAACTCTGCTTGTCTCCATAATACCTATGGTACGGAGAATATAGTGGCACTTCTCTAGAATATCCTGTGCATCCTCTGAAGCTAAGCCACTGAAAGTAGGAGGATGATACTTTTTGAACCTCTCAAGTATAAGTTGCTCCTCCTCGGATGCCACTGCCCTAACCTCGGGCTGAAACGGAACAACAAGTTATGCTGGCTTAACTTCTAGGACCTGATCAATATAGGGCCGCTGCTCTAGAGTACGGGCCGCAGGAATCTTAGATCCTCCCCATGCCTGAGATGTGGCTGGTGCAAGTGAAATCAATCCCGCATGAGATAGAGTACCGAACATACTCAAAAACTGTACGAGGGTCTCTTGAAGTGCAGGGGTGGCAACAAGGACCTTAGGTGTTTGTCCCCCAACTAGAGCTACTGGTGGCTCCTCTATCGTATCTTGGTCAGGTGCTCTATCTGCACCACGTGCCCCTCCTCGTCCTCTGCCCCGGCCTCATCCTCTCGCGGCTCTAGCAGGGGCACATGTGTCTGATCGTCGGATCTAGCAGTGCGTGTCCTCACCATTTATAAGAGAATAAAAAGTCAAAGATTTAGATTTCGAAGTCAACCAATTCGCACGATAAGGAATCAAAGAAGTGGTTTTCCTAACAATTCTGCAACCTCTCGAAGATAAGTATAGACGCCTTCGTACCGTTCCGTAAGACTCTACTAAACCTGTTTACGACTCGTAACACCTATGAACCTAGAGCTCTAATACTAACTTGTCATGACCCCAGTTTCTCACATTAGGATGTTGTGATGGGACCTAGTCTCTAAGACTAGGTTAGCCTAGCATGTAATAATAACTTAATAGAATAATCAAACAGAAACACTAAAGCAAGACTGACAAACTCATATAAACTTTCCAAAATAGGATCTCAATAACAACTCTCCCCAAAATCAGTGGAACTGAGTCATAAGCTCTACGGAATAATCTAGAATGTCTACTACAACATTGTCTGAATGAGAAATACAACATAATGAAAAGATAAGGAAAGGTAACTACGAGGCCTACGGACGCCGAGCAGGTATACCTTGAAGTCTACGGATAACAGTTACAAATCAACACTAACGTCCAGCACGGGCAGACGTACCTGTATCTGTACAAAAAGATGTGCAGAAGCGTAGTATGAGTACACCATAAGGGTACCTAGTAAGTATCAAGCCTAACCTCGGTAGAGTAGTGACGAGACCAGGTCAAGACACCTACAAGGACATCATAAACAGAATGAAATCATAATAACAAGAAGTAATGGGAGGCGGAGAAATAAATGGTACGAAACAAGTCAATAACATAGACTAAAGATAGAATTGTAAGCATGGATATAACATAGAGGAAGCAATTAAAGAGAACCACAATAGTCAAATACGGACAAAAAGGTTAAGGTAAGGAAGAACAAAAGCAACAAGGAGTGTTTCACATAACTCTTTTCAACCTAAGATGCACAACAAGAATCACAACCGAGGAACCGCCTCGTACACATCAAGAATCACAACCGAGGTACCGCTTCATATATAACATGAATCACAACTGATGTACCGCCTCGTATTCACTTTTCACAATTTCAATCACAATATTTCCTTATATCACCGTGGAAGCCTTACATTTATTTTTTTTTTTAAATATTTTTCCAGAAATTACTACCCACGTTTTAGCCCACCTTATCACACCCCGTGGCTTCAAGTAGTTTCCCTACTAGCAACATGCATATCAATCCCACCTTATCTCACCGCATACGTATCAACCTCATGCCTTATACCACCGCATGTATATCAATATCACAACATAATCACAACTCGCACCACACGTGCCCATATGCCACAACCTGCCAATAATCAACAAAATCAATGTTTCTGCAACAATGGTCCATGGCTCAACCACAAGGTGTGCAAGAATATCAACAACAACAATGAATGTGAATTGCTCAGCAAGGGAGACATCTCAACAATTAACAACTTTACCTCAATGTGATAACGACTTTCACAACTTCAACACCAATAACTCAACAAGAGGATATTTCACGAAATAACAACTTCAATTACAAGTAAATCAACGATTAAGGATTTATCAAGGCAATAAGTAAAGCAATAACTTCAAACTAAAACATAAGAGCAAAGTATCAAGTAAGATGTAAAATAAGTCTTAACAAAGTCAAATAAGGCATGTAAGGATAGACTAACACAAGTAAGAGTAGATTGACAATGAGAATCAAAACATAATGTGACAATTCAATTAAAGGCATGGAAGGAGTCTAAATGACTTAAACCGGTCAAATACCACATATAACTCGTATGCCCACTCGTCACCTTGCGTACACGGCTTTCACATAACACAATTTGCACAAACAAACCAAATTCCTAAGAGGTGGTTCCCCCACACAAAGTTAGGCAAGATACTTACCTAAATTAGGCCAACTCAACCCTCGAAAATAGTTTTCCCCCTAAAATTCACCTCCATGCGGCTCAAATCTAACCAAATTGACTTAATATCATTAAACAATGCGAGGGAAACCAATTACAATAGATAAAGCTATGATCTTTATACTTTTCCAAAAAGTCAACGAAAGTCAACCGAGGCCCGCCCCGTCAAAACCCGAGTCCAACGGCAGATTCCGACTACCCATAACCCCCGAATTCATATATGTAATTAGTTTCAAAATCCGAGTCCAAATCGACTCTCAAAACTCGATTTCTCATTTTTCAAAAACTTGACAAAATTTTCCAATTTTTGCTCTTTGATTCACATGATTTTGATGTTAAATTTAAGATATATTGATGAAATATAGTTGGAAATTGATTAGAATCACTTACCCAATGTTTGTAGATGAAAATTCACTCTCTAAATCGCCTCCTACCGAGTCTATGGTTCTAAAATGTGAGAAATAAGGTGAAATCCCGACTTCATTGCCCTTATGACCGGCTGCAAATGTCGTATTTACGACACATTTCGCACTTGCAAACCCTCGCAATAACGAATCAGGGATCGCATTTGCGAACCCTGACAGCCTCAACCAAAGTCGCAATTGCGAAGGTGGCCACTATCGCAAATACGACCAAATAATCACAATGGCGAACCAACCCTCAGGCCTGCTGATTTTGCAAATGCAAAGAGGAAGTCGCATTTGCGACATCTGACCACCCCCTGCCTCCTTTACAATTGCGAGGCTGGTGCTCGCATTGTCGATAAATGAGCACCAGCACACTAACAATTTCATTTTCAGTTCAAATCATTCTGAATATAATCATGTAGGAAACTCATCTTAGCCCTCGGGGCTCCAAATCAAACATCTAC
Organism: Nicotiana attenuata; assembly: GCF_001879085.1. NCBI lineage: Eukaryota > Viridiplantae > Streptophyta > Magnoliopsida > Solanales > Solanaceae > Nicotiana > Nicotiana attenuata. Next base: position 1,078,657 of record NW_017670279.1, read on the forward strand.
ACAAGTCTAAAAATATCATACGAACTCACTCGCGCAATCAGAAACAAAAATAACATCTAGAACTACGCATCAGACACCAAAACGCAAGAATTTCAAAGTAAATTTCAAGAACTTCTAGAATTGCAACTAAGCGTCTGAATCCTATCGATTCAACTCCAAATGATACCAAATTTTGCAGACAAGTTCTAAATAGCACAACAGACCTATTCCAAGTCCCAAAATTAAATTCCAAACTCGATAGCTAACAGTCAACCTACGATTAAATTTTCAACTTCAAATTGCCAAATTTCGGCAAAACAACAAAAATCAACCTACGGACTTCCGAATTCGATTCTGGACATACGTCCAAGTCTAAAATCATGTCGTGAAGCTATCGGAGCCATTCAAATACCATTCCAGCATCGTTTTCACAAAAGTCAACCATTGGTCAACATAAACAACTTAGGCTTCTAAGTCAAGAACCAAAGGGTCTAAATCAACCCGAAATCTTATCGGAACGAATCTAATCAACTCCATAAGTCATAAAACCATAAACACACATGTGTGAAGTATCAAAAGGGGAAAAGGGGCACAATTACACAAAACGATCGGTCGGGTCGTTACAACGGTGGTTCACAAGCCTGGTGGATTTTATTTTATTTTCTTATTTTAAGATTTTGATTTTTTTTTTCTTGATTGAGGTGTCTTTTTACCATTGGTTATATTTTGCCACATGAGAGCAAGTGGCTTTCACGCCCAATAGATTATCTACAATTGTGAAATATGTGCTCAATAGGCGTAGTTTGAGGGTAATTTAGATGATTGATAGATCATGAGCTTACTTTAGGTGTCTAAATAAAAAATCCACAAGTTTAAATGTCTGCCTATGTATTACTTTAAAATGAACTAAAATTTTGATTATTGGACGAAATCCAAATCGAAATCCAAATTTTTTGGATTTTTGGTTTGGATTTTCGGATTACGGATTGGATTTAGATTTAATTTTTTAAAATTTTGGATTTCAGATTGAAAATTGGATTTGGTACTTCAGATTTTTGGATATCCGAAAATCCAAAATTTTATACTTTATATTTAGTCCATCATCCATATGCTAGTAGTAATAAGTTCAATACCCCTATTAGATGTTATCTCATATATTCAATATTAATTACTAAATTACTGTCAGAATATTTTCTATTTGGATATGGTTTTGCTATTGATACTTCTTATCAGTCGTATTTATGTCTATGTTGCATCTCCTTGATAATAATTTTATTACTTGAAACTTTATTTAGATGATTGCGGTGAGAATGAGGAACATTTCATGCAATTTAACATGAGTACTTTATTTAGATATTCATTTTTGTTAAAAAAAAAAAAGAAACATCTCAACTTATAAGCTCAAAATCGAAAATCCAAAATGTCCAAACTGATTAACCCAAAATCGAACTTAAAAAATCCGATCCAATCCGAGCTTATTTGGATTGGATTTGGATTGCCATTTCTTTAATCCGAAAACCGAAAATCCAAACTGAAATTGTAAATTCAATCCGAACTGTCCGAACGCCCACTCCTAATTGGAATCTTTCCTTATCTGAATATGTAAGAAAATCTAATATTTAAGGCTTTAATATCAATTAAGATTTTATTTTATTTCTTATTTGAATTATCTAGCTTAACTATAATTTATTCATGTTAATTTGCTCAAACCTAATATTTAAAACTTTTCTATGTCACTTTTCCTTATTTTGTTTTATAATAATGAACTTAAATATCATATATACTTAATAATGGAATCGGAATACAATCCAATTGAAAGCTCGACCATCTTCTAAACAAGACAAAAAATATTTCATGTTCTACGGACTCAATACATAATAATCGATTTCACAATACAAACACTATATACTCCGTTGAAATCGAAGAACACGTCATTATAAATTTAGGTTCTTATAAAGAGGTTTATTCATAATATAATTTATCGTCCCGCTGTTCCACTTTATATGAGTCTACTAATTTTTGTGTATGTGCGTTGCACGTGTGGCTCGCGCTAATCAATAAAAATATACTACCTCCGTCTCAAATTATTTGTCGTGCTTTCTAAGAATAATAGTCTCAAATTATTTGTCATTTTAGAAGTTCAAGATAAAATAAATTATATTTTTCCATTTTACCCTTAATAATAATTATTCTTGACGATGGACATAACACATAAATAAAAAAAAATATTCCATGAAGAGAGACTATATTTTAAGACATAAATAAGGGTAACATACTCCAATCCCCCACCTAAGTAATGTTTCTTAAGGGGCGGGTAAAAGAGAAACATAACAGATAATTTGACAAAGAGAGAATACATAAGAAACACAAATTATTGAAAATAGCAGCTGATGCTAAAATAAGTGCAACAATTTCTTAAATGCTAAAAAAAGTAATGTTATACCTTGACATATTAATTGCTTCCACTATATTCTAAACTTACAAAGACGATAAAAGTATTTTAAAAAATAAAAGAATTCTCATAATATTTATCATGATTGAAGAGAGATATGGTGAGCGTTAACGATCTTGATCAAGAAAATAAAAATACAAAATTCTCTAACGATAATGTAAAAGATATATGGAGCTATCATCTATTGTAACAAAAGCAAAAGGAGAGAAAACATAAATGAAAAATAAATAAATTATATTCAATTGTTTCATCCTTATTACTTCAAGTTTGTATTATTTTAATTTGGCTCTTGATACTATATCATCGATTCTGTTTTATTTGTTTGATTGCTTTAACCACAAATTGCTCTTTTTTTTTTTTTTTTTTTTGAAAAAAACCAACTTTGTGTACTCTAATAGTCAACTTGATTTTTTCTATTTAGAAAAGAATTGGCTGGCGTTATTTTGTTAATTAGTTAATTCAAACATTTAAATTTTTGTTCTCAATAAGGAAATAATTTATTTTTTATTGATTCAAATTCTTGATATTGGCTCGTAATCTCAATAAGGGTTACTTTGTTTTTTTTTTATTTTTGGATATTTGTGTTTGCAGAATCATGAGTGTTACCAAATACTACTATTCTAGTCTCTCTCTCTCGCCTCCTCTCTGTTTATCTTCTATATTTTCAAATATTATATGTCATTTGTTTTAATTATTAAGTGTAATTTTAAAGATATTATACATAAAAATTTACTAAATAGAAAAATATTGTTCGAAGAGAAAAGTAGTTCAAATATAATATGAACTATTATAGTTCACATATAATAACATGAAAAGAATTACGATTACATTACATTATTCAAATAAAAAAATAATTCATGTAAGATAAAAAAAAATATTAATCGGTTTTAAAGTCATATTTAATAAAAAAAATTAGGTGCAAGAAAGGGATAACTTTTAAAGTATTAACCATTATTTTACACATAAATTTGCANTAGTACGAAGAAAAGGGGATAACTTTTTAAAAGTATTTAACCATTATTTTTACACATAAATTTGCACCTTTTATCCATGATAAAGTTTTCTTGTTATATATTTCAAGATCTCGTGGTTGATTTTTCATAACTTTTACAAGAACAAAATTTGCAAAAATAGTACTTTTACTCATCTTTCGTGGTTGACATTTTTCAACTTCTACAAGAACTAAACATGGAAAATTTATATTACTTATTTAAAGTCCTAAATACGTGAACTTTTAAATATTAGGCATAAAATTTGTATGATCTATTAATTACTTTAATATCGTTAAAACACACATATTAGTTTAATATAAGTATTTTATAGAGTTCAAACACGGAAAGAATTTATGTATGGTAAAATACCAATTGATTTAAAGCCCTAAAATTTAGAACTTCTTATCTACCTCAAATAAGGAAAGATTAATAATTAGAATTTTAGTCAATTTTAAAGTTCTAAATATTAGGAATTAATTAAATGACTATTTTATCCAATGTGAAATTTACTTTTAAAGGGTAAAAAAGGCGAACGACATTTCACTAAGGGGCTTCGTGCTTTTAATATAGTATAGATATAGATTACTATTTGAACAGTCAAATATGGTTTTCGTTTTGCAAATAATTGGAAAATAATTTTTAATATTTTATATTATTAATTGTGACTAATAGTATTTTTTATGTAGTTTCTAATATGTAAATTTTATGTTCAAAATTCACGCAAATGATTAGTTAATATAACCTTCGTATTCCGAAAAGGTTCACATAAACTAAAACAAACGGAGTAAAGATTACATGTTTTAATATAGTTATCCGTGGATATACTTCATAATGGGGCGTGAACGTATAATTTTCATAATATAGAGGGTGTAAGTGCTTGATTCTAAAATACATGAGATGTATCCGCAATGGAGTCATATTATAGGGGTGTTTAGTTTAATTAACCCAAGAAACACAAATTTAAAATTAATCCCGATTTGTGAAAATTGGCAAACTCCGGTCTATCCACAGAAGCTCCTTCATATCTTCGAGCGCCATTCCTCTTCGTGCCAAAGGTATGCTTTCTATTTTGAATATAAACACCTATTTATCCAGTCTGATAGTGGCTAAGAGAATTGGTCCAATCATGCAGTTTTAGATCGGAGAAAGAAATTAGGGCTTTCATTTCTCAATCTTCAACAATTTCCGCTAAACCTATTACAGGTGGATACTTTAAAACTTAAATTGTGATCCCAACAATTACCGGTAGCTAAAAATTGAATATTGCTTGTGCTGGAGCGGTTTTATGTACTAGATGGAATATGGTTCAGACGATAAGTCAGTTAAGATGGTTTTAGTATTTTATCTGTTTCAAAAGAATTACATTGCCTAGTTTCTCTTGCTATATATGAGAGATATTGTCGGTTTAGGTGAATGTGCCTATTATAGGTAGGCGGATCTAGGATTTAGAATCAGTGAATTTGAAGTGGTTGCTGTTTATTTTGTATCTGTTTTCTTTAAGCATATAGATGTAATCTGTGCCAAAACAGTCGCAGGCGCTGCAGAAGGCTTGTTAAAGCGCAGTGGCAGAGAGAGGAATTCTGACGAGAGGATTCAAAGAGGTCCAAATATGTGATAATTGGGATTTAAATCTATATTTCTCTTATTTTTAGGGTTTCTCTATTCAAAATTCTAGATATGTATAGAAACTTTGTTTTTACCATATTTACGCAATATAACTTCGAGAGAAGGGGATTCAATTGAATCCTCCTTAATTACATGTGGCTCCACCATTGACTCAGGGCCAATTTTAGAAAGCTAGATCAGCCTCTGCTTCTACACTTGATTTGGTATTGCCAAACCACTGAACCCTCTTTCATACATTTCAACAATTTATTAGTGCCTGTAGCAAGTTTCTACTCTTTGTAGTTACATATGCACTTTCTTTTACCAGTGACAGTTATTCCAGCACTACGTGTATACCATTGCTAATTCAAAAGAGGGTTCAATGTACTAGCTGAAGGAAACTCGTTTCATGTTTCAAGCTAGTTCTAGTGACGCTTTGCAGGATTTTTGACTTATTTGAGATAATTAGCTTGAACACTTTCTTGAAGATAGGCAACTCTTTGAGCACATTACATCTTTTGTTGCTGGACATGTGGGGAAATGTATTTATCATGCTGATGGAATGTTAAAGCTGTGTGTATTCTGGCACGGTGCAGTGTTGGTTTGTTGTGTTCCGTAAGAGCTTGATTTTGCTGCGAGACATGTTTTTGGATAGTGTAGACCATAAGTTGTAACTAGACATACGTGAATGCATTCGTATATGAATTGTAATATTTTTTGGGTGCTCTGTTCTTGTGATCCAGTGTTTAAGCTCTGGTAATGGCACCTGAGGTAGATCCAGATCATGCTCTGATGATTGAAGATAATTTTGCGGATACCATGCTAGTTGATCCAAAAAGAGATCGCTTTCCATGCTGCATCGTATGGTCACCACTTCCTGTCCTGTCATGGTTTATCCCCTTTATTGGGCATATAGGGATTTGTAGGGAGGATGGCATAATCTTGGACTTTGCAGGGCCAAACTTCGTTTCTGTAGACAATTTCACATTTGGGGCACCAACTCGCTATTTCCAAGTAAGCAGAGAACAGGTATGTTTGCCTGCTGTAATGTGCTCTGTCCTTCATGGATCTCCTTAATCTTATCTGTCACGACCCAAAAACCACAAGTCGTGATGGCACCTAACTCAACCGCTAGGTAAGCCAACTAACATGAACAACACAATACAACTGAGATAATAAGAAAATAGAGAATAGCTAACTGAACCTTTACAAGTTTACCAAGACCTGGTAGTACGAATCCGAGCTTCTAAGATTTTGAATTTCGAAACTGATACAAATAAATACACGTTCTGTTTGAAGATTACATAAACAGATTAACAATAATCTAAACTACCAAGGACAAGTGGCAGCTATATCCAAACGCACGAACATCTTCCGAATCAGCACCCGACGTCACCAGCAACTCCGCTCCAAAATCTGCACGAGACGTGCAGAAGTACAACCGGCCCCATGTACTGGTAAGTATTTTGTCTAATCTCGTCGAAGTAGTGACGAGGCTTTTAGTTAGAAGATGCTTATTTAAATAACTTGTACATTAGATTAACATTAAGGCAGTTCAAAGTATAATGGATAAAAGTATCAAATACAATCCGGCGAGTCAGACAATGAATACTATAAAGAACCACAGTAGAATATTTACGATCTTTCCCGGTTTGAGATATATGTCTAAAATGTCAAAATATCAAGTCACATGGCACGGTAACACCCTTCGTGCTTTTATCTCATCCTCACCATATATAAATAAATTTATGAAACAATTCAATTAGCACGGCAACACCCTTCGTGCGTTCAACTCAACCTTTCCAAGTAATCATATGACAGTGCCAACCATATCACATGAACACAATAATAGGAACTACTAAGTAGGAAATACGCAAGTAACAACAGTGGACGGGGATACACATGTGGATCACAGTAAAGGACTAAGCGGAAAGCACGTGAGCAACAACAACAATTGGAAAACATGGAATATCAACTTCAATTAACAAGCATATTGGAGGCCTAAGTACAAACAAGTAAGAAGAAAACACATGTTCTTTAAAAGTTGACAAGTAAAGGCATGAATGGCTAGCATGGTGGAAGGCTTATACTAAAGTGCAACAGAGTAGATACAACATGAGTATTATAAAAGCAGGAATAGACATGGTAATTTCAAGTTAAGCAAGTAAAAGAAATGGACAGTGCAACAACAATTGAGATAAAGACAAGTACAGGACAATAACAACAATTCACACCAAATATGTAAATACAACAATAACATTTCAAAGTAAGGGCGCAACCGTATACACGGGAAACAAATATCACATCAGAATGCATGTCCCTCGTCCTCACCTGCACGGAAACACCCTTCGTGCCATGACCTCACCATAACATACAAGCATAACAATATAAATGAAATAGCACGGCATCACCCTTCGTGCTTTACACTCTGCCTCACATGATAATGAATATAAAATGGCACGGCATCACCCTTCGTGCTTTACACTCTTCCTCACATGATAATGAATATAAAATGGCACGACATCACCCTTCGTGCTTTACAGTCTTCCTCACATGATAATGAATATAAAATGGCACGGCATCACCCTTCGTGCTTTACACTCTTCCTTACCAAGCATATGAATATCAATAAAATGGCAAGGCAGGAAACATAACATCGATGAGAGTGCTTAAACGGATATACCAAACACATATTCCAAACCACAACCTTCCAAGTCAACAGTGGTTCAAAAACCCTCAAGAACCGTATTATTCAAATACTTCCACGAATCTCATAAATGATATACAACACAAGTATAGAGTCTAGCATCTCAAGAATATCGGTTGTAGTAATGTGGAAATGATTTCGCATAAAGATGACCAAATTAGACACATCAATGTATTCTTACAATTTTCATCAAGTTTGATCAAGTTATAACAAACTAAGTCTTGATATCTTCATTTAATATTATATCCTTAGTATTTAAGAGTCAACATATTAAGCAAAATGTCACGAAATTCTACAAACACATATAGCATAATCCACCCCCGAGCACGATTAACCCTGACACATACATATACGCTCATCACCTTATATATGTATCACCCCCGCATGTAGCAAACAATGACAAATAGGAGGAAAAATTCCCTCAACAAAGCTAGGCAAAACACTTACCTCGATCCGGCTAACTCAATACTCAACTTAGCCTTTTCCTCTACAAATTCGCTTCCGCTCGACTCAATCTAGCCAATGACGACTTGAATACACCACACAATGCAAGAGAAAACAATTTAAATTAATAAAGCTATGATTTTCATTCAATTTCTAAAAAGTCAACACAAGTCAAACCTCGGGCCCGCCCGATCAAACCCCGGGTCCAAAGGTAGGTCCTGACTACCCATAGCCCCACGAGTCCAAATATGTGTTTTGTTTTCAAATCCAAGTCTTATCCGACTCTCAAATCCCAAATTTTTATTTTTCAAAACTTTGACAAAATTCCCAATTTTTTTCATAGATTTCCCATGAATTTGATGTTAAATCTTGTATAAAATCATGAAATATAGTTGGAAGTTGATTGAAGATACTTACCTAATGATTTGGCATGAAAATCCCCTCTCAACATCGCCCCACTTCGAAGCTAGGGTTCAAAAATATGAAAAATGAAGCAAAAACTCCGAATTCTCAGCACTTAACAGGTTGCAGATGTCGCACTTGCGACACCACAATTGCAAAAAATACATCGCAGTTGCGAACTTGAAGGATGTCTGTTGAGGTCGCATTTGCGACAAGAACTTCGCAAATGCGGCTGCTTCATCGCAAATGCGAAAACTGCCCAGTCGCCCGGGCTTCGCAAATGCGAGGCAAATGCGAAGATACCAGAACCAGAAATTAAAAACTATGCAAGAACATTCCGAAACCAATCCGAAACTCACCCGAGCCCTCGGGGCTCCAAACCAAATATGCACACAAGTCTAAAAACACAACACGAACTTGTTCGCGCGCTCAAATCATCAAAATAACTTCTAAAACCACGAATCGGACGCCAAAACGCATGAAAATCAAACTAAACTTCAAGAACTTCTAGAATCACAACCGAGCGTCCGAACCCTATCAAATCAACTCCGAATGGCGTTAAATTTTGCAGACAAGTTCCATATGACAAGACGAACCTACTTGAAGCTTCAAATCACGCATGACAACAACGATGAATCACACCTCAAGCCGAAATCAATGAACTTTGAAACTTCAACTTCCACAACCGATGCCCAAAACCTACCAAATCATCTCCGATTAACCTCAAATTTCGCACACAAGTCACAATTGCCATTACGAACTATTCCAACTTCCGAAATTGAAATCCGACCCCGATATCGAAAAGTCCACTCCGGTCAAACTTCCCAAAAATTCAACTTTCGCCAATTCAAGACTAATTCCACTACGGACCTCTAAATTACAATCCGGACGCGCTCCTAAGTCCAAAATCATTCAACGGAGCTAACGGAACCGAAGAAACTCCATTCCGAGGTCAAATGCCAAAAAGTCAAACTTGGTCAATTCTTCCAACTCAGTACTCAAATCTTGAAGTTCATTCTGCCAAATCGATTCCGGATAACTCGAAAACCAATACCGACAATTTACACAAGTCATAATACATCATGCGGAGATACTTGAGCCCTCAAAACACCAAGGGAAGTGCAGATACCCAAAACGACCAGTCGGGTCGTTACATCATCAAGCTGTCACTGGGTTGTTGTGCCCTTGTTCTAGGCTAAGTTGCGCGGACTCTTCGACTTTGGTGCCGTCCCCATCCCGATACGATACGGGGACGGGGACGGGATACGTCCCGGATTCGGTCAACTGACTTCGGAGATTTTGATCGGAGTCCATCGACAAATTTGGGAGAAAAATTGAGATTTTGATTTCTCAAAATAAAAATAAAACAGATTTAGGACAATGAAAGAATAGTGTCCATCTTGGAGAATGGAAGATTAAATTCTACAACATTCATGTAAGTTTTTCACATAATATCTCTCAAAATTTACGATATTTTTATAGCTCTATTTTTTATTAACCTAATCCCCGCACCTGTATCCATATACGGATCCGCAAGATTTTGCCGAATCATATACTCGGATCCTTCCCCGTATCGGATACCCGCACCCGAGTCCGAGCAACTTAGGTTCTAGGTGCTATCTGCAGCTTTTCCATCCAAGCAGATCTATTAACTTTATGATGTGATTGCGTAGGATTCATTTATTTTGCTTTTTGGCGGGTTGGTTCTGATATATATTCACTTTCTTTTCGTCCCTTTTATGGCCTACAGTGCTGCTGCATATCTCCTTATTCAGCTGAACATACAAGTGAGTATATCCAGAACGATGATGAATCTGCAAGCCATGTGGACACGTGGGATGCTGCCTTGAGGAAGAGCATTCAAGAATTCCAACACCTGTCTTACAGCATTTTCACTTGCAACTGCCACTCTTTTGTAGCTAATGGTTTAAACAGGTTGGGGTTTCAGACTGGTGGATGGAACGTAGTCAACCTGGCCATTTTCATTTTCCTCAAGGGACGTTGGGTAAATAAAACATCTATTGTTAAAACCTATTTACCCGCTCTCGTTGTGCTTGGTTTAGGACTCATATTTGGAGGAGGGACTTTCCTTATGTACCTGGTAATTTTCATGTTTGTTCTTATTGGTTGGTTTCTCTTGGGCACGTACTGTTTCAAGAAGTTGATCCATGTGTAGTCACTTGGAATTGTTTGATTCCTATAGCCACTGTCAAATCTGTTAGTTAGCTGACATTTGTGATTTTGGACATGATACTAGTAACTTCTTTAGTTGATATACTGAAATATCTTAGAGCTGGTGTAATCGCGTTCTGTATATGTCAAAGATAGTTAGAAAAGCTAGCTTCTGTTCCACCTAAAAGATTTTTGGAGGCGTGGCCGTTTCTTCTTTCACAGAGACGAATGTAGGAGAGGCTTCAACTTATGTGATGTCCCAGCAGGGTCAAGAGGCTCGAGTTTTGTCCAGGGAAAAGAAAAAGAAATGTGAAATTTGTATTTATTGGAGATTTTTATCTAGAATTCTTTGTTTTACTTATTCGTTGTCATATTGTTGTATATAGTGGCATCAGAGTGAGCTTCCCAGAAGCATTGTCTATAAATTCACATGGAAATGGGTTAATAAGATAAGAAGAGATTGTTTGAGCAATATTACTGCTTATGGTTCGTCCAAATACTTGAACAGTCTTAGTTAAAAAATTTAATTTGTGATTGTTTTAAACAGTTTCATTAAAGTGGCTATTTATGCAAATTGCACATGAAAATAAGTGTTTTTCAATTGGATCCTTTCTAACTAACAGATGATGGTTCGATTGACCAGTAGAGATTAGATAAGTATATCACATAGAGCTACGTGCACAAATAGATATCTTCATCATACTTGACACGTTAGATTACGCATGCGGAAAATTTATATTCAGAAAGGAACTACTATAAATTAGTAAAAGGAGTAGAATATGATACCAAAACTTTATCATAAAATTTTTATCAATTTGTATTTGATATTCTAATTTAATTAGTTTTTTGTTAGAAAATATAATATTTCTCAAAAATCTTGAGGTCAATGGGTACTAAACAATTATTAACAAAATGATTACTCTTTTCTCGGCAATTTTATGAGTTATTATCCCTTATATTCCGTAGAAAAACAATTTTTCACTAATTAGTTTGATTGAAATAATTTATTACTACAAAGATTAAAGTACTTTAAAAGTGAATAGCTGTAAAGGTTGCCGGAAAAAGAAAAAAGAAATAGTTGTGAAGGTAGAAGTCCCCGGTTACAGAGCAAAGCATCAGCGGTTGAAAACTCAAGGCCAATTTACTGAAATGGAGGACTTGAGAGCGACCTACCGTTTACTTACACACTGCAAACACATTTTTCATGGCCGATCAAGCCCTAATTTTCACAATTCAAAACGTTTTTGCAGCTCAGGTACGGACTCTTATTGCTCTTATTCATCTCAGTTAATCGTATAATTGAAGCAATCCTACTAATTCCATGAGTAGTCAAACAAGGACAAACGGCGAAATTGAACTGTATTTAGTGGAATGGGTGAAGAAGATCCCTATAGAGTGTGTTTGGTATGATGAGAGTCATTCTTCGTGAAAATATTTTTCTGGAAAATGCTTTCCATGGAAGATATATTTCTGGAAAATGTTTTCTGGTGTTTGGTTGGTGAGTGGAAAATATTTTCCGGAGCAAATATATTTTAAAGATCAATAATATTAGCAAACAGGAGAGTTTTGACAAAAAATTTAGTAACATGATCAGTGAGGATTCATGTAGTAGCCGACCCCAATTGTTCTCATAATGTCTAAGTTTTAGTTGCAATAAGTAATATGTAGTTAAAAGTTAAGATAGTTGTCAGGAAAATGACTTTCACCTATAAGTGAGGGAAGTCCCTTTTTGATGGAAAATGTTTTCTCAGGGTATGACTTCTGTCACACTAAACACCAGAAATGACTTCCTAATGGAAAACATTTTCCTAGGAAATGCTTCCTAATGGAAAACATTTTCAAGAAATGACTTCCCTTATACCAAACACGTTGATAGTTGACCTCAATTGATTGGGGACTGAGACGTAGTTATTTGATGATTCCATGTGGAGCTGTCCTGATTCAGAGACTGCAATCATTCGGCTGTAATCGTTACTTGTGCTCAAGGTTGCTTGGTGGAGCTGTCCTCAATTTTCGTGATTTCTAACAACAAAAGAATTATAGTAATGCGTTTTTGGGGTTAGTGATTGAAGAAAAGATCGTTGAGATAGAACTTTCAGTGGTTATCTAGCGAGTTTCCTCAGTTCAATGAATAAAGTGGTGTTACATTAAGGTTTAGCTGAAAATCAATCCAAGTGGAACTAAATGTTACGTGTATTTGAAGATTCTCTGATGAAGCTAACTGAGAACCTTCATTTTTATGGCTTGCAGGTCGTAGGTATCATTTTAACCAACCTTCTGAGCCGATAAATCCTTATATTGGTAATTACCAACAAGAATTTCAAACATATAAACAACCCTCACTATCTCTGGGTATTAATCAGTGGTACAGATGCAGAAGCCAGTATAGATGTTTTGCTTCTCAGGCCACCATTATTCAGAGAAGACCAGATTTTTCAACAATTAGCTCAGAGGACGTGAGCTATTTCAAGAAGATATTAGGGGAAAGAGGGGTAGTTCAGGATGAGGAGACACTGGATGCTGTGAACACGGATTGGATGAGGAAATACAAGGGCACCAGTAAGCTCATGCTCCAACCTCGGTCTGCAGAGGAGGTTGGAATCTCACTTTCTCTTCCAGAAGCTTTAGCTCCTTATTGATAATATATAGATACTAATATATATATACCTTTTGGTTTTCCATTTGGGTTTCTTGGATTTTGGTTCTACAGGTCTCTCAGATTCTTAAATATTGCAATTCCAGGTGCCTAGCTGTTGTTCCTCAAGGGGGGAATACAGGTCTTGTGGGAGGAAGTGTACCTGCTTTTGATGAGGTAAGAATATCTTAGGTATTAGAAATGGTAAGGATAGTACTTAGTAGTAATCGGCGTCTATCAAACATTATCCACATTTGCTGAACTCTATGTCATTTTAAACATCAGTGTCATTGCTACTAGATTTGTTTTTCTTTTATTTTGGGGATAAGTAGAGTGAAGAGGATATAGATGATTCATATAGGCGATCCCAATTGGTTCATGATTGGGAAGTAGTTGATAGACCGATTGCGATAACTAGTGTTGCTGCTGCTGGATAAGCTTTTCGCTATGAATGTTTTGAAAGTTTTCTGACTTAAATATGTTGTCTTATCTTATCTGATTACTGATTTATTCTTTCTTTATTTTGAAAATGTCCAGGTGATTGTTAGTACCAGTCATATGAATAAAATCATTTCTTTCGACAAGGTAAGATAATTTATTTTGAAAATGTCCAGGTGATTGTCAATATCAGTTACATGAATCAAATCATTGATATTGATAAGATAAAAGTAACTCTGCTGATCTTCTTTAATTTTTATTCTTGTTAGTGTTGCATTTGCTGAAAGAAAGAGTCCTTGAGAATGCAGAAAGTTTATGCAGATAGAATAAGTTCTCTTTACATCTTTTTGCAGGTTAGCGGCATACTGGTTTGTGAGGCAGGATGCATTTTGGAAAATCTCATCGCTTTTCTTGATAACCAAGGGTGATTTTTCTTTCTTACACTTTTTGGAGTTACTACATGAATCATGTCAGTGATATTTTTACCTTTGGATAGTCCTGCTTGTACAATTTTTTAAGTTTTAATCTGGAAAAACACATTCGGATACTTCATTGTCATGTAATATGTGCAAATTCTGACCTAAAAAATTCTTTCTTCATTTAATTTACATGTGAACTCTCTGAAATATTATCTATCACATTGACCTAATCTAAGCATTCTTAACATGTCATAGTGAGGTGTTACAGTTTTGTATTTACCATCTAACCAATTTGTTGACTGATCTTCTCCAAACTTGCTTAGCATCTAATTTTATTATATGACAATAGAAAGAAACCCAGAGTGAAGGATTATGCCCTGTTTCTTACATCAGTCTTCTGTCTAGTTCATTTCTTTTTATAAACTTATTCTGGGTATTTATTTACTGGCTCTTCTGATGCCAATGAATAAGCTCCTTTCTGTTCTGCATCCGTATGAAATAAAATGTCAAATCACATTCTCTCTTAGGTTTGTTATGCCACTAGATTTAGGTGCTAAAGGAAGCTGTCAAATTGGAGGAAATGTCTCAACCAATGCTGGTGGTTTGCGGCTTCTCCGCTATGGTTCACTGCATGGCAGCATCCTCGGTAAGATCTGAATGTGCTATGTTATGACATTTCGAGTTGAAGTTGTTACCCTAAATCAATCTAAGAGTGGGTTAATAGGGCTGATGAAAGATTTAACCAACTAGGAAAATCATGTTCTATCTCTTCGTAGAGCTCCTGTTTCCCTGTTAGATAATCTTAGGATCCATTTTTGTGACATTCTTTTGAGAAGAAGGCTATGTATGAGCCTTTCAAGATCTTTCCGTCCTTGAAAACCATAATAGTGAAGTCTATTCTCCTGCATTTGTTCTCAAATGTACTTTCATCTCTTCAGGTCTTGAAGTGGTTTTAGCAAATGGAACGGTGCTTGATATGCTCGGCACATTGCGAAAAGATAACACTGGATATGACTTGAAACATTTATTTATAGGTGAACAGACTAAATTTGCTTATTCTGTGTCAGCTGAAGTTGGTTTACATTGTGATAAAACATTTTATTTTTCTACATGGCATAGGAAGTGAAGGATCCTTGGGGATTGTGACAAAGGTTTCCATACTAACTCCTCCAAAGTTGTCCTCTGTAAATGTGTGCTTTCTTGCTTGTACAGATTATGCAAGCTGCCTGGTAATAATGGTTCTACCCTCTCAAGTATGATGCAGCTATTAAGTTGCTTGAAATGATAGCTTTACTTAATGAACTATGCTCTTTGCCATCAGAAACTTTTGTTAGACGCGAAGAGGAAACTTGGGGAAATTCTTTCTGCATTTGAATTCCTTGATCATGATGCAATGGATCTGGTGAGCTTTATGTATTCTTTTTAATCCATCAAGTCTCACCTGCCCATATCACCCAGCGATGTCAAGTTCTTTTTCCTATTCTATTTTAGTAGCCTTGTGGAAGTAACTTAATGAACTGCATTGTTACTTCTCTGTTATTCAAAATTGCATGGTAAGCTAGCAGGTGCTGCATAGTCGGCAGTGTTTCTGGTGCAGAGCTTTTCATTCCTTACCTGTCAACTGTGTGCTTAAGCTGTTTTTTAAGTTTGAGATTGAGGTCATTTGACGACTATTTTGAAGGTTTTAGGTCTCTTTCATGGCAGTAGATTAATGCAGCATTATCTATTATGTTATGTGGAGCAGGTCCTGAAACATTTAGAAGGTGTCCGTAATCCATTTCCTTCCTCAATGCATAACTTTTATGTTCTGATTGAGACAACTGGCAGTAGTGAATCTTATGACAGGTAATGTCCTTGTTGTTTAATATGCTCGACTTCTTTAAAATACTTCCTCAAAGTTCGATTGCTCAAAATTATTTTATACCTTTTATTTGAAAGAACTTGAGTTTATGTTATGCATTTTTTGTTCTGAAAAAGGTGGAGGAACAAAATCCCTTTTCCACAAAACTTAATTCTCCTAAGGGTGCATGTTTCTTCCCGTGCCTCTCAGGGTATAGAGGCGAGCCAATGGATGTCATTGTGTGCTTCTGTTTTCTGACTTCAAACGTACCATGAAATGTCTAGACCGGAGGTCTGAACATCATCTTAGAATGTCTTTTCATTGTTTCTACCCAGATGCTGATTTGTAAACCATATGTGTCTTGTTTACCATTTTGTAAACTCAATCTCGAGTCTGGGAAAAACTTGTTCACATTTTATCCCTTATCTCTTATTAATTAATAAAGTAAAATTAGTTTGAGCCATTCCAATTTTCGCTTGTTAATGTGCTTATTAACTCTGGATTTTTCTTGTTAATTGTTTCGTACAATTTCACCTAATGCATATAATTTAGAAAGATTATGGGGTGGTAGTAGCTTCTTACAATCGAGAGTCAAGAATCGTTGGTCAAAAGATTTCTATTTTTGTAGGTTATAGAATTTGAAATGCTTAAATAGTAAAAATACCAAGAGAACATTATTTGATTCTTAAGTTGAGTGGAATTTAGAAAAAAAGTTGCTTCCAGTTTTAATTGTAAAGCAAAACGATGACAAATTTTACTTCTAAATTAAGCATTTCACTATTTCTAGGAGATTAGTCAAGTTTTTACTATGGGTTTGCCAGTTACTTTATTATGTTTCACTATCACATAAAAGGTCTACAAAGTAAAGCCATGCATGAATCATTTTAAAGAATCTATAATCTTTCAGAGTTAATATCTATCACGTTTAGTTGCTCTATGAAGCTGATTGGATGTTTGTAGCGCTCTCAGTTCCTCTGGACTTTGCAGATTTCCTGCTTATTCATTATGCAACTTTGATCACGTTGATGAGTTGAATTCCTCCTTTTTTGGATTTTGCTGCTTCGTGTTGACATATGCAGAGAGAAACTGGATGCTTTCTTGCTTCACTCAATGGAAAATGGCTTGATAAGTGATGGAGTTGTTGCACAAGATATAACTCAGGCATCTTCTTGCTGGCATATTCGTGAGGTTATTACTTTATACTTGACAAGCGAATCTGTATTCATAAGCTTGTACTGATAAGTGATAACTTGTGATAATCTACCTATTAGTTTTGGTAAGCAAATGTTTCATTGCCACTAAAGTGGAAACCTCTGTATTTAAGAGGTTCTACGGAATATTATATGGAACCTTTAAGATCCCAATACTAATTTATAGGCTTTCCACAAATTTCATCCAGTCACCTATGCAAGTGGGAACATACTGTGATCTCTACAATAAATAAAAACAGTTCCATCTTTAATTTGGGTAAAGGATTTTTGTGTCCCTTCGGAAGCTGTTCAGTTCTTTGCCTCCATATGGTCCACATCAACATGAAAGGGGCTACCTTCACTAATGAATTAACTGATTAAAACTTTACCCTAATTATTGGTATCATGTATTAGAACCATGGATTTGACGTGTTTCCTCAAGCTTAAAAAGGCCACCCACCATTCAAACATCCAGCTGCCAGATAGCAAATGTGGATTTTCATTTTAAAGTTGCATGAATCCAATAGATGAAAACTAGGACATTCGAAAAATTTCGAATTTCTTAAGCTATCATATGTGTGAAGATGCTTCGCATAGAATGGAGACAAAAGTAGATTTTGACTTCTCGGGAAGGTGGATAGGCAGCAGCATAGAGAGAGTGTGGATAGGTGTGTTTATTACATTGTGGTGCTAATGACAGCATCTTTTTGTCACATAAAACACTGAAACCAGTTCTAATTGGTTCTCAAAAGGCTGTGAGGGAGGGAGAGGTGAATACTGATCAGCTAATGACAGTGATTGGTGCAGCCTCTATCATTTTATCTGGGGGAAGAGTTGATGAGAGGGAGACCGGGGAATAAGGTGATTCAAAAATAATGCTCTCAGATGAAACCTTTGGGTATGTTGTCCAACAGTCTCCATCATGTGAAGTTACTTGAGCAAATGATTCCTTTATATCAGTTCTAAATTCAAATTAATAGCTAACTGCATGGAACAATGTTTATGTGTGTATTCAGTATTGCAATTAGCAATACAAAAAGATAGACTGAATGAAACTCAAACTGACGACACATAACGAAGAACTTTGTTGATAGCCGATTGCTGTAAGAAAAGTGAAACTTTCATGTGGTAAGCATCTGCTCATGTTTTGATAAATGAAAGGTGAAATTCTTTATGTTGCAGGGCATTCCTGAAGCTTTGATGAAGGCAGGAGGTGTATATAAATATGATTTGTCAATACCGGTTGAAAAAATGTATGATCTTGTTGAGGAAATGCGAGTCCGACTTGGTAAGGTTGTCAAAATTCTCGCTTCGCTGAAAGCATGTTCCATTTTCATTCTTATTCATGTATCTGGATGATTTATGGGATCTATTCTTCATAGTACTTCCTTTATTAAGACTCAGTATTCCTGCAGAAAAAGTAAATGCACATAGTTTATTTTAAATGTCTTGTTCAGAGATGCAATATCATACTAGATGGTTTCATTTTTATCCATCTCTCCTTTTTATGTTGAATCAACAATTTTAGAGGCATGCCTCTGTTAACAGTAACTATAAATCTCAAAGAATTTGATGCTGTCTTAATTGTAAATTTACAGATGCTTCAGCAAAAGTAGTCGCTTATGGTCACCTTGGGGATGGCAACTTGCATCTTAATATCTCAACTCCTCAGTATGATGATAATGTACTATCCTTGGGTCTGCCTGCTTCTCACTTAATTTTATTAGTTGATTATCACATTAATTGGAAATGTTGGCTCCAGATTTTATCACAGATCGAGCCTTTCGTTTATGAATGGACTTCTAAGCACAAAGGGAGTATTAGCGCCGAACATGGCCTTGGACTGATGAAAGCCAATAAAATCCATTACAGCAAGTCACCTGAAACTGTAAGACCAGTACTTTTATTTACCATTTGAATAGACATGACATCAGTTTTACTGAGTTGTCTTTCAGGAGATAGTGTTTGGAAGCACCAAATTGTCAGTACATGCTGCACATCTCAATATACAAGTTTCTCTTTCTTTCAGAGAACAAAAGAAGTATCAAATGAACTAGTTAGGGATTAATGAAACTAACATGTAGATAGATAGTATTTTTGCATGATGACCCAGAGAATTTACTCCAAAATGCAGAAAATCCTCAGTATTTTCCTACTGGACATTCTGGAATAATGCAATTTAAGTTCAAGAGACAGGAAGAATAGCAGTTCTTTTCATAGGTTAACACTGGATAGGGATAACCGATCATCTATGATGGTGTACTGTTATTTCGTACAAACATCGAGCCCTGGTCTTCCTCTAAAGCATCATGTATAGTGGAGATAACATGAGCTTGCTAAAGCATCTCTGCAGCTACATGCCCATCTTGCCAGTGTGGTTAATATACCGACATCTAGTAGACCTGCTCCTAAGCAATGTTTGATGGGTTCTAAACCAAAATAGTATGATAAAAAGATTGTGGAATGTGGATGTTGGTATAGGGTGTCAATATGTCTAATTTAGTCTGCATAGCTAACTTAAAATTGAGCTAAAAGGTGAATGAAAAGGTAAAAGATGCTACATGTACCGTTTCCTTTATTCTGTTCTTTGTCCTCCCCTCAACGAATAGGTACATCCTTCTTCATAAATTACTCTGACAATTTATTTCTTTTCCCAGGTGCAACTAATGGCTTCTATTAAGAAGCTACTGGACCCTAATGGGATTCTGAACCCATATAAAGTTCTCCCGCCTTCCCTTTTCTCAAAAGCTGAGGTAACTAGCTCAGGTTTCCATACTGATGTTAATAATCAGTGCTTGTATCAGTGAATAGCACAGTAACTCGATATCTTATATTGCTTCAGATTTGTACAGAATGAACCTCACCTCAGCTTTTCTGTGCCCGGGATGATGATTAGTTTGTTGTTTCTAAATGCGAGTGTTATACCATTCTGGCTGTGCAGGTGAGTTAAAGGAGTACACAATATTAAGGGAGTGAGACAGAGAAAGGTTGTACAGGAAGTGTTAACAGTTTGGGTCCAGCTATATTTGTATATTTGTAGTGGCGGATCAAGGATTTAGATTTTGTGGGTTCATCTTTTAAGGTTTAGCATTGAACCCACTGTATTTTTAAATTTATGGGTTCAGACTTATCATTGTTGCATTTTTAATGAATTTTTACGCATAAATTTATGCTCTGTGTCGAAAGTAGTGGGTTCAGATGAACCCGACAGTCAAACTCTTCCTCCGCCTCTGTATATTTGTATAGTGGTAGTAAGATATGGCTCTTTCATGATAAATACATGATGTCCAAGCTTATGATATAGAGAAAATCTCACTTTATATCCATTAATCCTAAACTATTTACCCTTTAATGCACATGCCCAAACTATTTACTACTCTTACCCCTGGGGTCCAAAACTATTTACCCGGTTTTTTCCTTGCCAACCATCTTTCTTTCTTCTATCGTCCAGTTTATGCATTAGAAAACTGCTCTTTTCTTGGGATTTTATGACAGATTTTGTTTTCAAGAATTCAAAATTTATTGCACAGAAGCCTGTGACCATTAGGTGAATGGAAACCAAGCAATCCGGTTCACAGCTGTGACCATTAGAAGAATCCACACTGATCTTGGCAAATTCTTTAGAGCTTCAAACATCTCTCCCAAAAAAAAAACAGTCCTCCTTTTTTTCCTAATGAACCCAAGTACTCAATGTTGATGAAATCTTTCTGTGGCAACCGTTTTTCATCCACAGTTGTGTAGATTCGTTAGTTATTGTTCTTTGATGTGTAGATTGTACCTTTGATGCTAGTTTTTGGAGATTTATTGTACAAAAATTTGAATCCACCATTGAAGGACCTTGAAGCTTGAAACTCATAATTTGGTTTGTTTGAGTTTCTAATTATTTTGATCCGATCCTGTATGGGTTTGTGAAAGTTGATTGGAGGTTGTAGCTAAAGTTTTAGTCAATTTGGTGGAGATTTTGTAGTAGAATTTAGAAATTTGGGTTGAAATATAGTTGAACCAGAGAAGAAGACGAATTTGTATTGTATACTCAAATAGTATACAAATATACCATTTTAGTATACAATTCATTTCAACTATATTAGTATAACTATATACTATATTGGTATCATATGCTAGTTGAATCATTTTTTGGTTGTATTAGCTGCATTTAATTGGTACAATAATATTTGATAATCTTTTAATAATAGTAATATAGTACAATATCTTGAAATACCTTATTATATTAATATGTGGTACACTATTTTTTTATTTTTATCTTTATGCATGTGTGTTATGTAATAGTAGTATAGTCATATAGTTGCCGGGAATCAACTAGTGAAACTGTATACCATGTTGGTATAGCTATATGCCATATTGGTATCATATGGTAGTTGAACATTGTTTTGGTTGTTTTAGTTGCATCTTAAGTGAATTCTATTATGAAATTATTTATCTGAACATGAGTTGCAATGCTGGAATTTTTGTGTGCCAATGGACATAAATTACGTGTATTATATAGTTTTTATAGTTATAGGCAATTGTTGGAACAACCCCATACAACTATATACCCTCTTAGCATACAAAATGAGCAAGTAGTTTTGCGAATATTTAGCTTGCAATACGAGCATGTAATTTTCTCATACTTTTATTGCGTCCTTTAATGTTTTGGTACAGTAGTATAGTCGCAGATAATTGTAGCAATATTCTAGAGAAATCACATGCTCTGTTGGTATACATATATACCATATTGGTATCACATGGTACTAGAAGTCTTTTTTGCTACTTATACTTTTGTTGTATTTTTTAGTATATTATTGCCATTTTTATTCTAACTAGTATATATGGAGATTTGGTTGCCGTAAATTATGTTTTCTTGCTCTATAACTGGTTGTATTACTGCTAATGGTAGAGTGTGCACTGATATTTATAAGAAAGTAGATCAAGGTTTGCATGGCAATCACATGTTGATTCTTAGAATCTGATTATGTAATTTATGCTGCTCAGCAGCAATCAATGTGATATTCGTGAATTAGATCAAGTGACAACTAATATTATTTTAGTTTAATAATTGAATTTAATAAATGAGAAAGAAAAAAAAAGGTATGTTGTACTAGTTATATTAAAAAAGGTGAACAAATATTTATTATATCAGTTATTTTTTCTTATTGCATAAAAAAAGAATAATAAAAAATAGTGAAAACGGTAAATGAAATTAGATTATGAAGAGAAAAAGAATAAAAAAAAAACTTAAATAAAATTAGAAAAGGGGAAAAGAAGAAAATAAGAAGAAAACGAGAAAAGAAAAAAAAAGAAAAAAAGAAGAAGAAAAGAAGCATAGAAATAAAAAAAGAATTGGAGAATAAAGAAAAAATTTTCCACAAAAACTATTATGGGTAGGAAATGTAATTAGTTTATGGGTAGAAAAATAAATGAGTAGACAAAGGTAAATAGTTTTGTTTTTGTGGGTAACTGTGTCAAAACCGTAAAAATAGCACGGTATAGCCAGTTTTCGGACTGGTCAATCAAAAATAGTCAGCGTTTACCAAGTCAATGAAAAATAGTCACTATTTTGCTGCAATAGAGACCGGTCCAGCATAATATACTGGAGTTCGGTGCACTTGTGTATGAACTCCAGCATATTATGCTGGACCGATATATTTTGCTGGTTCCAGTATAATATACTGGAGACTGGAGCACCGGTGCTCCAAACTCCAGTATATTATACTGGACCAATATACTTGCTGGAACTCCAGTATATTATGCTGGAGTTCTAGTGTACTTATGCTGGAACTCCATCATATTATGCTGGAGTTCCAGCATACTTATTCTGGAACTCCGGTATAATATGCTGGATTTCAAGTATACTTATGCTGGAACTCCAGCATAATATACTGGAGTATTTTCCGGGTTTTGAACAATGTTTTCGCTCAGATTTATCTTTATATAAAAAGTGGCTAAATTTCGATTACTTTTGAAATTGGGCTATTTTTGAACGACCAGTTTTAAATCTGGCTATTTTTAAAATTTACCCCAAACCCCATGATATAATCCTTCTAAGGGGTCATGACACATAAATTTATGAACTAGACCACAACTTGGCAAATAATTGAAGAATTTCCATTGAAACGTTGAAGCAAGCATATCAGCTCATTGGATTGAGTAGATCGAAGGTAGTGTAGCTGAATGGGTTTCCCTTGAACGATAAACAATGCCCTCTCTTTGTAAATTAAACAAAGAGACGAAGACTTTAGCAGCATCTAATAAGATCAATTAAGGCGATTCCATTTCGTATATCATAGATAGAAACAGAGAAGCTAGGACATGATTACTGTTGTCGAAGTCGTTTGCCCTTTGATGTCAATATTAGAAATCTTGAACATTAATTTCCTTGTAAGATGATATCTTAAGGATCAAATTTCTTTGAGTGAGATACTTAGGGGACTAGTCAGGCGAAAAAAAAAAAAATCCAGGAATATTCGTCTTATTAAACCCATTATTCTGATTACCACACTCTGAAAATAACAGACCAAAATATTCGTCAAACAACAAAAGATGGTCTACAAGCTGTAACATCCTCGAGAACAAATGCAATAACAAAGCTAGAAGAATGTTGAAAGAAACTAGAAAACAGAAAATACATACATATTAGTATAAGTTTTCTCGTGCTGCCACGTAAGTTGTGCGTTTTAGGAGTTGATCTTCCTGCAGTTCTTCCTGATTTCTCCCCTGGAACCCGTCAAAGGTGAAATATTTCCCATCTTAACCATAGACTTAGCGAATTGCTCAAAGAAAAGCTCATTTTTATCTGCATACTGTTTCACTAAGTTGAATGATTCTTGATTCTTAGTAACAAGAATTTGGTCTGAGTTCAGTAGACCTTTTGATGCCAACAAGTTTTTGAAGTAGCTGTTGTCAAATTTTGTTGGGGAGACAAAGTCCAAGAAGAATAAGTTTTGGTCACCACCAGATCTTGGGCACTTAGTGCGCAACTGGGCGGCATATGACTCTTCCAATGTAAAGTCTGGTTTGCTGTTTCCTGACTGGTTGTAGAGTCTCTGCCTGAAGCTGGTGCATCTTGCATTTCCAATTGTGTGGCTCCCTGTAGAACAAAACTTTTGGCATTAATTAAGTGATAACTTATTTAGCATACAATTTAACTTCTCTAGAATTCACTATAAAAAAAAAAAAAAGCTATCAGGCCAGCTAAAAGATATAAAGGTCATCGTTACATATTAGTTATCTTTTAGGTGGTATGATTGTGTTCTTTTATACTATTAGGTTTACTTAGTCCGTTCACTTTTATTTGTCACGTTTTGACTTTTCACGCCCCTTAAGTAATATGATAAATAAAGTACATAATTTACCATGATACCCATATTAATTGGTATATAGTCTTAATGGATGAGTAATTAATAAATATTTTTCTCTTGATATGCGAATGTGGACAAGTAAAAGTGAAAATCTATTGTTTATCTAGGAAAGAGAAAGAGAAAGTTTTACCAGATAAAGCTACAAGGTCAACAATATGAAGCCCCTTTAACTTGAATTTAGTGAGAATGGTATTAAATGTGTTGTTTGGAGCAGGAATATTATTGTTGGAGCCACTTAAACTAGCACCTCTGGAGTCTCTCCTTCCCAATGGGACCTCCCAGTTTGGTCCACCAGCCTTTATAAACAAAAAATATTAAAATGTCAGCTTTATAATCTCTTAGAATTGAATCAATTGATCAACTTTCATTCATATATATATATATATGCATGCTAGCAATTTAACTTACTAAAACAGTTGAATCCCTAGCAGCTAATGCCAAGATATCTGCACAAGAGACTGTTTGAGGGCACTCCTTTTCTAATGCCTTCTTAATCTCATCAATAACTTCAAATCCACGAGCCGAATTCCTGTTGGGATTTGATCTTTTCTCACTAATTATGCTTCCACTGCTGTCAAGAAGCAGAGATGCATCACACCCCTACATGACACAATGAAAATAATAGTTAGTCCGTGGTCTGAAGGGGTTCAACTAAATTTCCTTCATCGATAAGATGGAAATAATCTTTTTTTGTATATATCATTGTATGCATGATTGTTGAATCTCTTTGACTTAAGGGAATGTTAGTGTAGTGGCAAAGGTGATAAAATTTTTGCTTTAGGTCAAAAGTACGAATCACATGTGTGACATTCTAGCATTTTTTTTTGAATCCCCTGATTAAAGTTTCGGACTCTATCATTGCTCTAATAAATATAAATACTGCATAAGATAAGGCGTGACATGCATATAATAACATGAGAGCTTTACCTTGACAAAGCAGTCGTGAAAATGCAACCTCAATAATGAAGCAGCCATTCGAGCTTCTTTGGCTACAGCCTTGGCAACAATAAACTTAACAATTTCTTTTGCTTGGGGACATGATTGGTCATAAAATTGTGGGAATAAGTAACCACCATAAGTCTTAGTAGAGAAACAAATTGGTGCAAAAGCAAGGAGAACAATAACCATGAAGAAGCTCAAGGATTGAGCCATACTTAAAGAGACTAATTTGAGAATGTAAGTAGGCTATATGGGCTTGCTTTGATATAATTGAAGGAAAGTTACGAGTACTATATATAGTGTTTAATGAATGGAGTGTTTTTTTTAACCTATATAGTGTAGCAGAGTCATGTGCTTTACAAGTACAATGATGATTGATTTGGTCTGTGATAGGGAAATGACATTTAGCTATAAAATTTTTCAAACTTTAACTCATTCTTAATGCAATACAGATGTTTGGTAACAACTTCTTACCTTACTAATAGCTTAATTAGCTATTTTAAACCTTTACAAAGTTGATCAAGGTTACAAATATAATAAAAGAATAAGAATGTGGACTTGGTGTGGAAATTTTTAATTATTCGTGGGTTAAAAAAGCCAAAAGTTCTTCTATAAATAAATGTGCATGAATTAGCCAAGTCGTCTCCCAACCAAAATCCAAACATATTGTAGCTATCATGCTATATCTAGGGAAATCTTCAATCAAAAGCTATATATAATTTATGGGAGAATGACATGCTTTGGTCAACCACACATCCATTGCTTTGGGGTGAAGGGATGTCTATATGACATACATGCATGAAATATAAAAGTATTCAAAATCTAAAAATTGAGGAAAGTGGGAGCAGAAACACCTGCTCTGTTGACCAAAAAGGACCTCAAGATTTCTTTATTATAACCAAAGATTACTTAATCTCTCAAACACTATACAAGCCTTCCATGTATTATATATACTATACATTAAAGAGTTAATCTATTAGTAATATTTGAAAATTTCAAACTAAATTAATTGCTTGTTGACTAGCAAAAAAGTATATGGATTAATTTAACTGTTTTGGACAGTGCTTATCCAATATACCTTAAGCTTGTAGTTTATAAGTTTAAGAAACAAATATTAGTTCATGTAAGTAGTTGCGTTGTCCTTAAATTAGTAACAGTAATAGTATTCAACTATCATGTATTACAGAAGCAAAGAAATATTATGACCTACAAATTGATAAGATTAGCGAATATTAGGTGAATCTGATTGGTCCAAAGTCCAATGAATGACAAAAAATATAAAGGAAAAAGAATAAGTTAGGAGAGCTGCTCCTCTGATTTGTCAAAGATGAACAAGATCATCCTTATATTTCGAAACTGTTCTTTACAGAGTCGTTTGGTGGAGAAACAAGTTATTTCATGATAAATTATTACAACAATAACAATTACACAGTAAAATCCTACAAAGTGGGGTCGAAGGAGGGTAATGTGTACGCAGATCTTGCACCTACCCCGATAGGGCAGAGAGGCTGTTTCCGATAGACCATCGGCTCAGAAAGACGGAAATAAATAACAAGCAAAGACAATTCATTAGTAACTCCAGTAGAAACCATAATAGTAACAGAAGCATAACAACCAAAAGATAAATGACGTGCAATAACAGTAACCAGTATCTAAGGCCCGGGGCTAAGATAAACAGCAAGGATAGTATGGACTTAACATAGACTGCAAGCCATCTAAGATCAACCCTAATCCAACCCCGCCTCACCCCGGGTATGAAGTAAGGAAAGCTCTACTACCCCCTAACCTACAATCCTAATGCTTGACCTCCAGACGTTCCTATCAAGGGCCATGTCCTCGGAAATCTGCAGTCGTACCATGTCCTGCCTGATCACCACTCCACAATACTTCTTAGGCTGCCCTCTACCTCTTCTCGTACCCACCACGGCCAACCGCTCACACCTCCTCACCGGAGCATCAAGGCTTCTCCTCCGCACGTGCCCGAACCATATAAGTTTTCCAACATTCTTCCCAAAAAGTCAAAAACCGACTCCGGGCTCGCTTGGTCAAAACTTGAGGTTCGGACCAAAACCCATTCACCCCCGATCCCAAATATGTAATTAGTTTCGGAATTCGACACCAAATCGAGGTCTAAATTCCCAAATTTGCAAAATCCCCAATTTTTCCAAAGTCCCTAATTCTACCATGAAAGAACAAGATTTAGGGATAGAAATCTAATGGGTGTTGATGGAAATTGAAGGAAATGAGTTAAAGAACACAAACCTATGATTTGGTGGTGAAATCCCTCTTCAAAAATCGCCCTAGGTCGAGTTCTGGCGAAGAAGATGTGAAATTTTGAACAAATCTCGTCTTTGGTTCTGTTTTAAAATCACTGGACAGGTCTTCAACCCGTTCGCGAGAGACTTGTCGCGATCGCGATGAACTGAGGCCAGGATGGCCTTCACGTTCGCGATGGTCTGTCCCCCCTGACCATTGAGTTCGCGGGCCTAGGACCGTGTTCGCGAAGAACAACTCNTGGTGTGTCAGTGCATCCATCACCAAGGCAAATAAGAATGGGCTAAGCGCAGAGCCTTGGTGTAATCCCATAACAACCGGGAAATGTTCCGAGTCGCCTCCCACAATCCTAACCTTAGTCTTAGCTCCATCATACATGTCCTTGATCGCTTATATGTAGGCTACCGGCACGCCCTTTGCCTCAAGACATCTCTAGAGCACCTCCCTAGGGACCTTGTCATACGCTTTCTCCAAGTCAATAAACACCATGTGCAGATCCTTCTTCTTATCCCTGTACTGTTCCACTAACCGTCTAATAAGGTAGATAGCTTCCGTAGTGGAGCGACCCGATATGAACCCAAACTGATTGTCGGATATAGACGTCGTCTTCCTCACTCTCACCTCCACCACCCTCTCCCAGACTTTCATGGTATGGCTTAGTAACTTGATACCCCTATAATTGTTACAGCACTGGATATCACATTTGTTCTTGTACAACGGTACCACTGTACTCGACCTCCACTCCTCCGGCATCCTCTTCGTCCTAAAAATTACATTGAACAACCCAGTCAGCCACTCCAATCCTGCTCTACCCACACACTTCCAAAACTCAACCGGAATTTCGTCTGGCCCGGTCGCTCTACCCCTACTCATCTTACGCAAAGCCCCCACGACCTCCTCCACCTTAATGCGCCTGCAATACCTAAAATCTCGGAGACTCCCCGAATGCCCCAAATCCCCTAGCGCTATATCCCGGTCCCCCTCCTCGTTTAGAAGACCATAGAAGTACGTCTGCCATCTCTGCTTAATCTGGGACTCTCCCATCAATACTCTACCATCCTCGTCTGCCATAAATTATTCCGGGATTAATTATTCCAGATTAGTTATTCCACCCTCCTATAGGGATAAAAAAAATACTACAATCTCCGGATTAGTTATACCACGATTTCATCCCAACCAAACGTTGGATAAACTCATCTCAAATTTAATTTCGGGATTGATTATCTCTTATCCCATGGTTGAAGACAACTTTCCCATGTGAAAGTGTCGAATGTGATACGTCTAACGTTTACTAGGAGTTCTCTAAAATTACAGTGTGTAAATTAAAGGAATGTGGTGCAGTTTGCTAATGTGTCTGTTTTGGGTACAAAATGTCACCAGTTCAAATGTGTCATTCCTACTTATTATTGCTCCAACAATATCCTTGTACGAGTTCACAATGACTCAAAATGTTTATTTTTGAGTTTATTTCTTGCATAGATTTTTATTATGACCATGTCCATATTAAACCTGTATGCTCAACAGTTCTTTTGTCAACTTTTTAAATTGTCATACTCCACTTCAGAGGAGAGCAGTAGGACCCACTCAAATTAGAGGAGCAGCTCTCCTAACCCTTTTTCTCCTGTATTTTTATCTCTCATTCTTGAAGATTCCTTGAGCCGGGGGTCTATCGGAAACAGACTCTCTATCTCTATGAGGTAGGGGTAAGGTCGGCGTACACATTACCCTCCCCAGACCCTATTTATGGGATCAAACTGGGTTTGTTGTTGTTGTTTCTTGAGACGGTTTACAAGAATGTCATACAAGAAGCCTGCAGATGGTTCAGGGTTCAGACTGGAATACAGTTTACTAGTACAAATTTAGGTAACCTTCAAAATTCGTTTACTAGTACAGACAGGATGTATATTGAAGTTGGCAGCTATACTTAATGCATTTATTTCCAGCTCTAGATATATAAAGAATAGATGAAAGTCCTTAGAAATATATATCTGTACTAAGTTCAATCCATAGTCACAGATGAGTAGTATATAGAGGTCTAATCTGTACACACTAACTAATCTATCTATGTAAGTAAACCAAGAAAATGTAAACACAATATTTGGACAGATTTTTCCAACCAAACTAAGCACTTTCATCCTCTCATTTGGAATACTTAACCAGCCCAAAACTAAGCACAGATTTTCCACCCTAGTTTTAACATGGTGGCAACCTCCATACTCCGGCGCTCTACTTAAAAAA
Organism: Nicotiana attenuata; assembly: GCF_001879085.1. NCBI lineage: Eukaryota > Viridiplantae > Streptophyta > Magnoliopsida > Solanales > Solanaceae > Nicotiana > Nicotiana attenuata. The sequence goes on from NW_017670279.1 coordinate 1,108,738, forward strand.
AGTTTAAGCCGGAAACACGAAAGAACTCAAGACTTGTATCAAGATTCCATTATCAAGTAGTCCATCAGCTATCCAAACAGAGTACCTGAATATGCTCACAGTTTCGTAAAATCTTTTGAGCCTCGTTAAAGTATTGAGGGACCTTGGTTCGATGTTACAATTTGCAAGAATCAAGTGAAAGGCTTTGTAACAATATCAAAGCAGAATGGAGCCTAATGAACCATGAATCGCTCTTTGCTAAAAGCTGTTCAAACAACGGCAAACTGCAGATGATTAAAATGAACAGAAAATATATGACAGGGTCAGAAGATATCAATTGACAGAAGAATTGGCAGTGTTTCAAATCATCAAACAACTGATCTTCTAAAAAACTGGGAAACTAGTGTTTGCAAAGATTGACTTTGTTTTCCTTCATATCTGAACTGATAGTTATCCATAACACAACTAAAGCACCGAATTACCAAAATCCTCAAATTTGTCAATCACGTAATAGTTTTGAGAGCTTGTTTCAATATCAATGTTGTTTTGTTTGAGCTTTCCTCGAATCATCATTTGTTTTGTAGACTGTAGACATTATTGCTGATAATGCCATTAATCCCGTAACATAATATATACATAAAAAAGAAGAAGAAAGAAAGTCTACCCAAAAGCTAAGGCCTTGATATCCACATAGTTAAAAGGTTGTGAAAGCCATAGTAGTTGCCCTGTAAAGCTTCAGAGCATGGTGAAAGCTCCAAAAAATCTTTGGTTCAATTATCAGACACCACGCTATAAGGTTTATGATGACTTTGGCCGGGAAATATCACTTCCTGGCATTATCTGCTTCATATTTGGCCAGGAAGTATGGGTTCCTAGCTTTGTCTGCGTTGTATTTGGTTTTGTGAACCAGGTAGTATACAGAAATTGTTTCTGGGGCCCAACATGATTGCATATAAGCTTAAGCTTCTGTCTTTCCCTCATCCATCTTAATACTATCTTCATGTGCCTTTTGCTTGTCAACCCTCTCAACCCAACATCCTGGAGTTTTGCAGGGGAAAAACAGTTAGGAAAGACCAGCCTAGAGTTCTCTAAGTTAAGAACAGTAGGCTCATCAGAATCAGGAAAAATGGTAAGAATTTCACATAATTTTATACTCTGTGCTAAGAAGTACAGGGCGGGAAAACAAAGACTTAACCATCAATATTCCACCACAACTAGAAAGGCAATAGAGCAGCTGTTAATTGTTTGTAAAGCAACTAATTATCCTTGATATGGTAAATTAGACGCTAGGAATATTCCATAAACTTTGCAGTCATCTACCAAAAAGCCTAGTGTCAAGCCTTGAAAAAGAAGCATTCGCAGGATATTATCTGAACTATCATACAGAACGTAAATTGTCTATTTAATTTCATTCTAACCGGAGGAAATCTAGCATATACACAGTTGGTGTACGTGCACCAACAGTGTCTATATAGAAAAGTATAAAATCTTATTAGAGTGATGTATAAATATAAAGTGGAGCATCCACTGCTTCTCTCTATGATTATAATAATTGACGGAGAAATGTAACACACGTGTGTTATCTTTTAGGTTAAAGCAGTTACTATGGCGTTTGGGCGAGTTTATGGAGTTTTTGCAAAAACTGTACTTTCACAAACTCCCAAAAGCTCGCCCAAACGCCACCTGAACATCCAGACAGATCCATAAAAATTGAGGCAATCCTCATAACTTTTTTCTTCTGCCATTCGAGTTTGAAGGCCTACTCTAAGCCCTGAAGAAACGAAAAAAAGAAAAGGACAACTTTTCCTTTTAGTTCACTCAACTATGTCCCAAAGTTCATTTCTTTTTCACCACCACTTCATGAAACTAACATTATCCAACATTACCAATTAGGCAGTCAATCAATCAATTAACTACATCAAAATCCAAAGCTAACTGTGCTCAGCTATATAAATCAAATTGACTCTGCTCTATTCGTCCCATCTCATTCAAAGCTCAGAAATGATTCAAACTTCAGAAAATGAATCAAAATTGTAAAAGACAATCAAGTTTCCATACAATAGTTAATTCAAATTAGAGAATTTGCAAAAACTCATTTTATGAATTACCTTGACACGTTCCCAGGTGTCAGCAATGGTGAGAGGGCCATGTTCTTTCAAAATGTCGAAAATAACCCTGGTGATAGTTTGTGTTTGCTCAGGTGGGGTTTTAAGCTCAACGGGTTTCATTTTGGGCTTTGGTTTCCTCCCTATGTACCTTATCGCTGTCGCAAACATGGTTCCTTCAATCTCTGGCCTATTGGCTATGGCGTATTTTGCTGTTTCAGAGCGGAATTTGAGTGTTATAAGCCCTAAGCTGCTGCTGTGCAAAGCAAGAGGTACTTTACGAATTGAATTAGGTACTCGAATGTAATGACAATTGTACCCTCTTTTCTGTTATCAATTCCCCGATTTACCCCTAACAGTCCGGACGACAATTCTAAAAAGAGAAACTTCATATCCAGCTCTTTGTTTCCAACTAGATATGGAGATTGATTTTATGACTCAATAATAATTTTCATAAGCATGACAAAACTAACACATGAAATCCGTATAATTTTGGCATGCTTACCAAAATTGATGCCCCGATGGACCCATCTTGATTTATAGCATGTTTGACCAAGCTGCAAAAATCAGCTTATTATTAGAAGTACTTTTTTTTAAAAAGTGTTTTTCTCAAATATACTTTTGGTGATAAGCAATTTGTATTTAGCTGATTAATTTGAAAAACACTTCTGAACATATATTATGATTTTTTAAGCCTTGATTATTAATTTAAAAAAAAAAAAACCTTGATTAACGTTTATTCAATTCAGTGCGACTACTTAAGAGTTAAGAAGGAGTTTAATTTTCTGTATGGTTCCATGAGAAAGGAGGGTTTTGGGGCAGCTTCGTCTACCTTTACTGTTTTACTGCTTTATTAAAGGCTTTATTAAAGACTTCATAGGTAGAGGCACATTTATGGGCAGAAAACATAGATCGGTGGTAACTTCTATCTACACCTTTTTTGTACACAATACTAGCACTACTAGAAAATAGTGAAATTCCGTCCGCTATTTTCGACCGCAATCGGTCGGAAATTATCCGAATCCCGACCGATTTTAATGGTCGGGAAAACGATGGCCGCAAACGTGTACCGATCGAAATCGGTCGTTAGTTTGTGTACTAATATCAGCACTTCGCTCAACCAATTCATTCATAACTCATTGCCCTAAGCAACGGGCAAAGTGGAGTGGCACCCAACAACTTCGAGCTCGCTTCAGTCACATTTGCAGTGACTTCTTCATTAACAAGTCTACCGATAAAACAATGCAATCAATCAGATTAAGAGTCAAGACAATAATGTTGAACTATATGAGACTAACTTCCAACAGTACATATAAAAAACTCTCTCCTAGTAGGAGATTCGTTATTAAGTTTAATAAGGAATAAACATGGGTCAGTGCAAAATGTAATAAGAAATTGATAAACTTAATAGGACAAATAATTCAAAACGTTTAAAAAGAATAAGACATATACGTACTGTTGCTGCAATTTCGAGTGATGTATCAAAGCAAAAACACATATAACTAAAGCTAATAGGTCAATTTTTACTATGTTGTACTTAAGAAAATAAGAGAACTTTAGCATCTTTCGGGAAAACTCACAGTTAGAGATTATATCACTTGTTCATGTTTCTGCTTATGTCCCTAAACATGAGAAGTTCAAAAATTTACCAGAATCCTTTTGGTAGAAGATATAAAGCAAGAATAAACTTTGTGAAGCATTTTCATGAGTAAAAGAACAGGCTCAATTGTAGTAATTACCAAGTAATTATATGCTTATGACCCCAATGCTTGACAAGAGTTGAATTGGTTTTTTCTATCTTGTGTCTGCTATCACACTGCAGATAAGATAATGGACTCAACTAAAGCAGTGTGTCGGCCTTATTCACAAAAGAGCACTCGGTCCTGCAAGAATCATCATCTTCTTCTCTTAGGTTTTCTCCTCTTAATCACAAAACCTATCACTAATTCTCAAAAGAACCAAATGTTCTCTTTATCGATCTCAAAAACTCTAAAATACAGCAAATTTTTTTTTACAAGTAATGATATTTTTATAACACTAAGTGCCCTAAATTTACAAAGTGTGCAAACTCCCAATCATATCTAGGTGAGAGAGCTTCCTTAATTCTAATCTATTTCTTGGCTATTTGACTTCAAAATTGTAACATAATAGCTACTATCAGATAAGTAGCAAGCATCATTGATCTTTTTCCGGAATTAGCACCACATGTGATACCATTCTCCAAAAAACAGTCAACCTAACGAACAGATTACAATTCTTAGTCCAAACTCTAAACAACAATTTTGTCAGAAAAGTGAAGATATTACAACTACATTATTGGTGATCACGCCCAACTATGACTTATAAAAAGGACAATGCGGTCGTTGCAAATATAATCCGGTTTACAAGTACGGAGTCGAATCCCACAGAGAACTAAGGTTTAGCTACAGCTGTTCACTATCGCCAAGAAGACAAGCTTGAACAATTCCTAACTTATAGATATTAAGATTCTTCTGTTTAACTAATTAACTAACAAATTAAAATAGTAAATTAACAACTAACGACACTGAGGGTTAGAGGAAAGATTAAGGAGGTCTAGAGTTATGATTTCCCCAATTGTCGGAATCCTTCCCGCTATGTCTTCTATAATTTCGCCTAAGTATTCTCTACCGATCATGAGCACTCTTATTACCGTAAATCTCTCCCGAGTAATTACGACAATTTACTAGACGCACTCTCCCGAGCTACGCTAGCTGGCTTTTAATACAGCTCACTTCAAATCGCACCCAAGGCTTCGTTATCCCTAATCCCGCCTTTAAACCCTCGGTTATTGATCCCTCTATACTCTGGGAGTGGTGTTGTTCAACAATTACCTAAATATGCACTCTCTCCCGAGTTATGCATACTAAATAGGCACAGCTAATTGAGAGCTCTTCAACCAACCACAATATAAACGTAGTTGAACAAATAGAGAAAAGCTATCGCTCAATTATATAAAAACATAACAAGAATTTGTCCTACAAAAGGTTCTATCAAAACTCTAGATAACAAATTAGCTATTCATAATAGTATGTAAAACTACAATACTAAAAGTCATAACCAACAATGAAAAATAGGAAGAGGAAGGAAAAACTCGTAGAAGAATTCTCCGCCTTGCTCCCAATGTGTTCTTGCCTCCTTAGGTCGAATCTATGTCCAAAATATGTCCCCTCCTCTTTCTTGGCCGGCTTCCTTTAGGGTTTAGGGCTTAAAATCCCATGTTAAGTGACTAAGTGTCTCATATCACTCCAACATTACTCCAAACCCGACCCAACCAACACGATACGATGAAATGTAGCTGAACAACACCTAAAGAAACAGAAATGGGAAAAACGGGGCTGTAACTCATGAAACGATCGGCCGGGTCGTTACATAGTAAAGTGTATATATATATATATATATATATAAAGGCTATATTCGATTAAATCTTACGATAACACATGTATATATAGTATAGTATCGTATATATACTAAGTGTATAGTATATAAGCTATATTCGATAAAATCCATTGATTATTCGACTTGTGCAAAACGGCTTAATCGGGTATTTGGAATAAGGGTGTTTGGCTAAGCTTATAAGCTGGTCAAACTGGTTTATAAGTACTTTTTGGCTTATCTACGCGTTTGGTAAAATTAAAAGTGCTTATAAGCCAAAAGCCATAAGTTGGTCTCCCCCAACTTATCAAATTTCAGCTTATAAGCACTTTAAGTTTGACCAAAATATTTACTATTCTATCCCTAAAATACTTCTTTTTAAAACAAAACTCTTCGTATACCAAATTCTTCAGCTGCATATTATTAATTTCAGCACTTTTATCCAAACACATAACTGCTTACTTTTTAAATCAGTTTCAGTACTTAAAGTGTTTTTCAGCACCTAATGCTTATCAGCTAAGCAAAACGGGCTCTATGTCAAACAACAAGTTTACATTAGCTACACAATAGTAGTACTAATTGTTTATATTCACTTATGGAACATAAATATGGACGGAATGTTGCACGACTTTAGTTGGTAAATTTCATAAATGATCATGTAAATATGATTTTTTTTCACTTAAGTCATGACTATATTTTCTCACATAAAAATCATAACTTCCACTAACTCATATAAAAATTATAGTGACCGAAAAATATAACTTTCTGTAGTATTTCTTATTCCATACTCCTATTATTTTTATTTTCAGTCTAATAAATAATAACCAAATTAAAATAGGAATAACTCAACCAAATACTCATATAATTAAAGAAAATAGTAAAATTGAATCATTCCCTCACAATATAGTCTACTTTTATTTTTTATTTTTATTCTTAAGATTTTCATTATATCCAAGAGCTCTCAGATTATTCATACCTTTTATTTCTTTTTCTTTTTTAAATCAGAATCACATACGAAATACTCCAAAGAAAGAAAAAATTACTTGGAAAAGCCATACATACATACACACACCTACCACATATTGTCTATCTGACATAAATAAAGTATAGTTTGGTCCCTATACTATGAGAAAATATTTAAATATATCATTTGTTATACTCAGTGGCGGAGGCAGGATCTCCAGGAAGGGGGTTCAAATTTTTTTTTTTGTAGCTAGTTGGAATTGAACCTATGACCTTATGAAGGTTTTGAACCCCCTTGACCACTAAATTACACTTTTAGGTTGTGTTAAGGGGGTTCAAAACTTAATATATAGAGGTAAAAAACAGATTTTGCCTTATATATACAGTGTAATTTTTCGGCGAAGGGGGTCCCCCTTCCGCCCCCCTAAATCCGCCACTGGTTATACTTTGAGTCCAAATATACCCCTGCTGTAATACTATTGGTTCAAATATATCCTTCTTCTGTTAAATTTGTCCAAGGTGGACATCCAATCCTACGTGGCATTGATATTTGATGAGGTGGATGTCACATGGCATGCCACCTCAGTGCCCCTAATCCATATATAAAAGACTAAAATTTAAAATACAATATTTTTTATGGTGGCAATAGTGATGGAGAGGAAGAAAATTTTAGTGGTAAAAAAAATACAAGGGAGAGGTAAAATGAATTAGGGACGCTGAGGTGGCAAGCCATGTGGCATTCACCTCATCAAATGTCAGTGTGACGTAGGATTGGATATCCACTTTGGACAAACTTAACAGAAAATGGGTATATTTAAACCAATAGTATAACGGCAGAGATATATATATAGACTCAAAGTATAACAAGGGATACATTTAAATATTTTCTGATAGTACGGGGTATATTTGGCTCTTTTTCGTATTTCTTTCTTTGGAATTTTGCATGAGATTCTGATCAAAAAAAAAAAGAAATAAAATGTATGGATAATGAGAGAGCTCCCGAAACAATAATGCAATTAATTTGAATGAAAATCTTGAAACGGAAAACAAAAAAATACAAGTTTCGTCTATTTCGGGGAATAATTCACTTTTAGTATTGTTGTAATTTATGTATATACATATTGGTTTGGTTTGGTTTAGTTTGGGTCGGACCGAGTCAGATCATACCTATTTTAATTGGATTATTATATATTAAACTAAAAATTAAAAAAACGTAGAATAACAAAAAACTATCGGAAAGTTATTTTTTTCGGTCATTATGATTTTTGTGTGAGTTAGTAAAAAATTTATGATTTTTGTATAAAAAAGCATCGTTATATTACTTTGATGGAAAAAAAATCATAGTTATATGATCATTTATGAAATTTACACTCTAACTTTGGGAGGATAACAAATTACCCACTTTTCAGTTTCCTTAACCAAACAGAGTACCTACATACTTATCAAAGTTTTACTATATATTAAGTTGAATACTTGATTGACCAGTATCAGAAAGAGTTGAATATGGACTGGTTAATTAATCGATCTCAAAGTAATAAATTATAAACTAAACTATGTCAAATGGATCGGAAAGGGACAATAAGAATTCTGCATACCACTGTGGTTCTGGTGGATGACATATGACAGGATGATGGGATAATAATAATATACTCGTTCTAAGTGATATCATCTGCTCCAATAAATTTCTTAAGCATACACTCTCCCTTATAATAAGGAACTAAAAGATAAAACGAGTGCCACAACATTAAAAATTGCTCCTCCTTTTAGTTGCCAATTTCTTGTCACTATTATATAGCAGTAAGCTGGAAAGGGCAAAGCAGTAATATTAAAAAACCATTTTTTTGCCAATAATTCAAGCCTGTTATTTCAATTTATGCAAGCCCAACAACCTTCGAGACCTTTATTAGCTGAATTAAATAAACTTCACCGCCAAATTTCCAGCAACCAATTATTTAACAATTGTACATAACGATTACATTTTCTATTTGTCAAAGGCCTCTGTAGTGAAGGATTGCGTAAGAAACCAAGTAGGCAAATAAAAGCTTGTGAATTATTTAGCAAAACAAATGAATAAATTCAGAGTAATCTTGAACACCCAATTAAAAGGCTAATGAAGATAAATAGACCGACATCCCAAAAGAGTCATTAATTTACTCGACAAGAGAATTGCAGTGATTTAATTTACTCACATAATAATGGAACTTGTATTATCTTAATAGTAACAAAAGAAAAAAAAATAGTAGCCCGGTGCACTAAGCTCCCGCTATGCGCGGGGTCCGGGGAAGGGCCGGACTACAAGGGTTTATAGTACACAACCTTATCCTATATTTCTGCAAGAGGTTGTTTCCACGGCTTGAACCCGTGACCTCCTGGTCACATTGCAACAACTTTACTAATTACGCCAAAGCCCCTATTCTTAGTAACAAAAGAAACAACCAATTATCAACTCTCATTTTTCTTTTTTCTTGAAATAATTTATCATTCTACATGTTTTGATAACGACCAAATGATCTGTTCATCACTAGAAGCCATGATAAGCTGATTAACATGGAGCAAATTCAAGGAATCATCTCCACCTTTAATATCAACATTATTCATGTTTTCGCCATAATAGTTCCATAAATCCTTAGTTTCTTTAGTTGTCGTTGCAGCATTAGCTGAAGTCTTGTAGTCAATGATCTCCTTTAGAGACTGTAGCCTGTGGCTTAACTCAGCCATTTGAACTTTGAGAACAGAATTCTCTGCTTCCACATTCAAGTAAAGCTGATCCACCATGTTTATGTTAGTCACAATTTGGTTGTTTTCCTCCTTGAGTTGACTCATTTCAGCCATTAGGTCATCCAAATACTTCTGTTTCCTCATCCTTGATTTTCTAGCAGATTCCCTGTTGGATATCAACCTTTTGCGTTTCCTTTGATTTATTACTTGTTGGAGATGATCATCTTTGGAACCATAGTTCCTCAGCTGGATTACTGACCTTGAAGATGTTCCACTAGAAGAAGCCATAACTCCTTACCAATGGTCTTGCAATTACAATATCATAATACCAAAATTAGAGTTTACCTTGTATAAAAAGAAATATTACCCCATTATTTTATCTTTTTAAAAGACAACTATAAGTAATTGTTTTTGAAATTAGTTACCTGGAAAATAAGGTAGGCAACCCTGCTACAAAAGGTAAATAACAACTGAAATGTAGTCAAGGGGTTGGGATCTTGAATGAAGTTTAAAGAGTAAGAAGAAGGAAACTGAGGTTTTCTGTTTCATGAAAACACGTAGATCCAGTAGAGGAAGACGACTGAGAAGGATTGAACTAAGTGAGTACGACGATGAAGAGTTGAGTTAATGGTAAAACCAGACAGAAGAACTTCGCTGATTACTGGAGACATAATCCCAAACATCAAGAATCAAAACACCGCATCTATGCATCAACAGAGAGAATAAGGCTAATTAGAGATTTCATTCAAAACAACTTTTATAAGAAGAGAGTTTTGGCAGGAAAAATATAAAGATATGAAAGAAGTGGAGAAAAGGAAAATACGAAGGAGAGCAGAGTTTGGTGATAGTACTGGACATCCATTTATAGAGATATTAATGCTCAATATGAATGGAATTAAGCAAATATTTAATTCCAAAAAAAAAATTAAAGCAGATTACGTAGAGCTTTTGAAAGGACTGTATGACATGAAAGCTTCAAAGAGGGATAATGCGCTTACATACGCAGCACTTAATAGTTTTACGATTTGAAAATTTCTGTTATACGGTGAATAATTTACCAAGAAAAATTGGATACGAATGCAATCAAGAATTTCACGTGGAGTTACTAATTTTTTCAAAATATTTCTGATGTACATATTTTCCGGAGCATCTTCTGAAAAATGGAATGAATCCATACCTCTTCATTTTTTGGAAAGAATAAGAAGCAACAGATAGAAATGTTAAACCACTACAACTGACAATGGCACCACTCATTCAATCTTTGGTACATTTCATCTCAAGAAAAGCAAAGACTTTGTAGTAGATACTCCGAGGTATCCCAAGGATTAAAAAAAGAAAAAGAAAAAAGAAAACCAGCAACAGAAAAAAAATAACTCATCAGTCTGAATCAGAATCTGGATTGATTGACGATCTCACTGTCCTATTTCTTTCACCATATGAATCATCATCTTCTTCTTCCTTGTTCTCTTTGATGATTCCTGCACCAAAGATGGTTTAGTGACTGCATTAAGCTATGGATAGGAATCATCAACTAAAAAACATTACCTTTCTTTAACAGAAGACCCTCCAGAGTCCGTGTGCTGAAATCATCTTTTCCTCCCAAGTCTTGAAAACCAACCAGCCTATCTGAAGCTACTCCATTCCTGAAAAGCAAAATTCTTTTAGGTGTAGAACAAAAGGAAATGACAACTGTACCCCTTCCCTTTATCCACTGTTTTGATGAGGCCACAAGTTTGTAACTTTAAACTATGTTTGTGAAGATCACGATAGCTCCCTCATCTAATTTACAATAAAATAGGGCAGCTCCCTTGCCTAATCAAATCCAAGACCTGAAACAATTAAGACAGTTAAGCCCGCTACTCAAATGTTAACTGCTAGCCAGCCTGCCCTAAACAGTTAATTCCACATGACAGACCGATATTTTACTTCCCTCGGTGCATTCGGCCTGTTTTGACAGATCATTTGATCTACATTTTGAAACCAATAAGCTAGGAGAATCCAGGTGCATTCTTCTTGCTTGAAGGAAAGTGCTATTATTAAGTTCTTAATTTTGCCTTGAAAACAACCGTAGAACCACCCAAACATGGATAAATATATGAGAAAGAATAAAGCATTGCAAATCAGAGTACCCTAAAGGCTAAATAGGCCAGGAGGCACTAACCTGAAGAAGATGACACATGGTAGAGTTTTAATTCCCAGCTTTGTAACGAAAAAAGGAGCATTCTGCATTAAGTTATATGAGACAAAATGAGAAATAGCACGAAAATGAGATCCAATGAACAGTCGTCAAAAGGTTATAGAGCCAGTCTTTCTTTCCTTACTTCACTGAGAATTGAAATTTCTTTTCTCGGTTTTACTTGTGTTATCTTCCACGCATAGGTGGGCGCAGATACTTCACAAAATTTCAGGACTGTTCCTACTGTACATAATCTGAGGAAGAATACAAAAACTCAAGATATATAAACCTCAGCATCCAACTTTAGGAACTTTGTATCGACGTGTCTTGGTGCAAGAGACTTCAAATGCTTATCCATGATCCTGAAAGAGCAATGAATTCCATTATGTTTGTGTATGCCTGCATGTGGATATATACAAAGCTAGATTCCTACTCTTTTTCCCTTTCACAAGTATGTATAGCTAGATTATTCTAATCTGAGCATCGATGCATTGAAGTAGGAAGAGAAGCAAGAGAATTGTCACAATCTGGCTAATAAAATTTTGGATGACCAGTTAACCTTGTTAAAGCTGTCAAAGCTGTCACAAACGGAACCTTCAAGATACAAATTTAGGCAACACTTTTATAAATGTCAAGCTTGTTGCATCAGATTACAGACTAAAGTTCTTGCACTACTGACTTTAAAAAAAAAACACGAACTACAAATCTACAGTATGAGATATACCAGAATTGTTCTAACTTCGGAAATTACTCCCCACCATCCTCTCTATCTCAAACACAGATAGCAGCACAGAATAACAGAAACAGGTATCCAGATTGCAGAAAGAACCCTCCTCTTATGTCTTTTTCTTTTATGTGGGGAGGGCAGTAAATTGTGAAACATGAATTAAGTCCTTACTTGCAGCGATAGAACTCCCGATGGTAGAAGTGACAAATCACTTTCTCACTACCAGTAACTTCACCCAAAAAATCTCCTTCACTAATCTCTCTATATTCTCCATGCCCTTGCCTTTTTAAAGCTTGTCGCTTCTCTGCTTCTTTCTGTAGAAGAGAGTCCAGACAAAACAATTGTTTAACGATCAGGCACTCCAGATATAACTAACTGTGTTGACCTGCAGGCAAGACAAAACAACAGACCTTGAGAGCCGCAATCCTATCTGCGTGCAATTTTTCCAGCTCAGGGTCCTGTTAAAAGCACAATGAGCAAATAAACAAGACATACAAATTATATTATGTGCCTAGAAGGAGAAACAGTGATGGATACGCAAACTTACATCCATCAGTTCATCAAGATCTATGTCTTGATTAACAGAAGATGATGCTTGTGCCTTCTCTTGAGCCAGCACTTCCTAAAGGGTGAAGTTGGATTCAAATGATCAGTAGTTAATACCTGCTAACTAAAACTGCTGGATGTTGAGGTATATTACAATGATCTAACTAAAAATCTCAAATATTAAGTTCATCCAAAGGAACAGCAAGTAACATCAAAGGTCAAACTCCCTTGAAATGTTGAAAACCCCCGTAACTGACCGGTCTTTTCTTAAGCTACTGGAGTATATCTAAATTTTCATCCAACATTACTCATCATATCTACATGATTCACAAACCATCTTAGCTTCTTAACAAAATAGTGGTCTTAAATGGTTAGTAATTGGAGTATAGATATTGAAATAAACAGATAAACATAGTAAATAATTCTCAGTATTTCCCATAGAAGGACATCTTTATCCTGAGAGCGGAGGCAGCATTAATCTAGCCACACAATAGAGACACAGCCTGTAGCTCTTAGTTGCTTGGCTACTGATGTAAATACTGTTTTTGCGCTTTCGTCATTTTAATATAATTAATCCATTAGATAAGCTTGAGGGACCAGAAAAGTATACTTCGCATTAACATGCCACAATTACGAAGAGTTTCATACCAATCCTTACTAGTTGCAGGAAAAAGTATGTAAATTCTACTGATTTTGAAAAGACAGTAGATGAACCCTCTATAATTTTCTTTCTTGATAAATGTACCCTCTTTGATTAATTTGTTGAAAAGCAATTATCTAAGTCTCAAGGAGAAATGGTGCATGCAGATTGTGGCTTTGTGGTCATTAAAACTATTTAAAGCTCCATCACAAACATTTGGATAGAATTCTAGTATAGAATTTTAAGAATTCATTTTATCTATATACTGATATACATACAGTTACACCTGTCTTATATGAATACATAAAAATCCAAATTTTACAACAAGAAAAACTACGCCTCAATCCCAAACCAGTAGAGATTTGCTATATGAACCTTAATAACACTTCCGCTCAATTTGGACACAGATATCCAAACTTTACTTTATTTCTGCATATAAAAACGTAAACTTTACTCTAATCAAGTTCATTTAATTAACCAAATTAATAGAATAAGAGAGATTAAAATCAGATAAAGAAAAAAAAAAGAAGTATAAATACCTTCTGGTAATCACGAGCAGCAGCAGCCATTACATTTCCAAATGCTAAATTAGAGAGAGTTGATTTCACTGAATCCGGATCCATCTCCTCTCCTTTTTTTTCCACTTTTAGTAAGGTAATTTACTGTAACCTAAATCCAAAGAATACAATCGAAGAAGATAAAAATGCGAATTTAAACCAGAGAATCTGTGGATCGATATTTTCTGTAACTTGAAAAACCTGTGAAAACGCACAGATTTCAGATTTGTCTGCCAATTGGAAGTTGCTATAACCGAGTTTCGTTTAATACATCTTTTTGAAAAGAATTGATATTTGAAAAAAAGGAGAGAAATGACAAACGAGGTCAAGAAAAAGAATTAAAAAAGACAAAACGATGGCCCCTTAAATATATCTTTGGAGTTAGGTTCCAATGGCCCCTTAAATATATTGCTGACCAGTTTTGTCCATTAAATTTGTTAAAAATAAATATTTTTGGACTCCGTTAAATATTTAATAAATTGTAATTATACGGGTAAATTTTTTAATATAAACTCATATTTCTGTTAATTTTGTCTATTTTTGGAGTATGATGCAACTTTATAAGGTGCAATTTCAGTTATTTCTTTATCTATTTTAGAGTTTAATGCATTTATGGTATATTGGTATTACAGTTTTATGGTCTGCTAAAACGACCTTGTACCAACTTCTATGGCACCTAAATCACATTTCGCTAATTGAAAGGGGAAATCTTTTCATCTATCAGCTCCTCTTATAAATAGGTGTAATTTTATAGAGCGCCTAGGCACAATTTGTTCGCGTTGATCAATCAAGAGGGTTGTCGTCACTCCTTAAGGTTATCAATCTCATATTTATGTGAGATGTAATCATATAGTATATGCTTATTTCAAACAAAACCAAACTTCATAATAACTTATAATGAACTTCAATATATAAAAAAACAACGTAACTCAGATGAAACATAACATGTAATTTGTTCATATTTAAAATTATAGATAAATGCTAGTTTACAATGAAAAGGACAAGAAATTGGTAAAGCTCGTCTTTGTGAATATGAAAAGACAAAAAGAATGTTTTAGCAACTTGACTACGAAAGTGATCATACTTGTATTCAATATTGAAATGAAATGGATCCGAATAGAACACAATGAAAATAGATGATGCATGTAATTAATCTCATCCCAACTAGTTTAGAATTACATAATTGATTAATTGATGTGATGAAAATGATGCTTTGAACAATTGTAAACATTGAATTCATTAAAACGCTCAAATTTTCTCCTTGCAACTGCTTTAAACTATATCACTTCCACTGAATTCATCTTATTTTCAAAACTTTTAATCCGTTTTGTTTTAAAGAGTTCCAACTCATCACTTCCATCTTCTTTAGTTTCTTCATTCTTCATCCTCTTGCGTTTGAGAAATTTGACTAGTCTTTCTAAACAAATATTAGCATTGTCACACTTCATAAGTTCCTCAGCAACTTCTGCAGGGGTGACTTGTACACTCTCAATCAACTCTTGTACTTGTTTAAAATGCCAATTTTGATGATCATGCACCTTCAGATAATTTTTTGCCAAGACCGTGAATCCTTCAATAGTTAAATAATCCATGTGGATGTGCATGTCCATACGCCCCGGCCTTAACAGAGCTGGATCAATCTTGTCTTTATTGTTGGTGGTAAATATGATAACTCTCTCATCTCCACAGCTTGACCATAAGCCATCAATGAAGTTCAGTAGCCCAGCAAGTGTAAACTAGATGAAAAAATCAAAAGGAAAAAAAAGAGGAATTAGGGGAAAATCTCTAATTAGCTGACTTGGACAGAGACGAATCCAATATGGATTTAGAATGAGTGTCATCTTATTAAATATATATTTTTAAAAAAGATTTCGCATATGTATATATAACTTGAGGAGAAAACAATTGGTATAGTTGAACCCGCATAACTCATCAAAGATTCGTCTCTCCCTAGGCTATCCTCAGCGGCGCAGCCAAAATTTTAATAAGATCAATGAAAAAATGTCACACCAAAGATTTGAACGCATAACTAAAACAAATTTTAAACCTCCTTTGCTACTAAACTAGAAGTTACCTTTATAATAAAGGAATTCAACAATTTATGTATATACATAAAAAAAAATTGATTTTATACTATTTGCACAATATAATTTCGGACGAAAAGGATTTAGTTGAATTCTTCATTACATGTAGCTCTGCATCTTTGGCCTATATGAGTCAACCATAAGATGTTGGATAAGATTGAATTGTGACGTATGTCACGGATACGAGCCTTGTGTCATGTCTAGTATTTAAGTGAAAAAAGGGTAAAAGAGAGCTCTTATTATTCTTGAGTTTCAACGGATACGATTGGTAATAATGATTGGTCCTAGATGATTTTCTCGATCACCAAACAAAAAAAAATATTCCAAAAGTTTTTGCTCAAAACTTACACAAAAAGTGACCAAAGGTTCACGTGCCATTTTACTAGTTTGTTATTCATAATTGGAGAGAAATTAACTTTAACCATAAAGGGTGGGGGCAGATGCTTGAATTTAGGTGACAAAAGGAGAAACCTGTTGATCACGAGGTCGACGAGCATCAGCATGAATTGGTAAAGTTGCAGTGTTTCTTCTGTCTGGCAACTCCATGCTGCAATCAATATCTTCAATGACAAGTATGGATTTATTTGTGGTCCTCAACAACAATTTTTTCAAATCTGAGTCTCTCTTTACATTGGCCAACTCTAAATCAAAAATATCAAACTTTAAATAATTAGCCATTGCTGCAATCAAACTTGATTTTCCTGTCCCTGGAGGTCCATACAATAAGTACCCTCTTTTCCAAACTTTTCCTACTTTCTTGTAGAATTCTTTTCTTCTTAAAAACCTGTCAAGATCCTCAATTATAGCCTTCTTCAGCCCTGCATTATATACAAGTGACAAATTAATTTTAAGTTAAGTTTAAACGGTTGATCTATTTTATGGACTTACTCAATAGATTGAACTCGAAATGACTCATCAAACTATTAGGTCAAAACAGGTTAAAATAATGTAAAAACTCAAACACGTTTTGACTCAACATTGGACAGGTCATTTTTGACCCGTTCAAGTTTGATCCAACCCGCCTATTTTGTTACCTGCATCCATCGCGAGAGTATCGAAGGTGGAAGGGTGTTCAAAGTTGATGGAATCCCAAAATTGTGCTGATGAATAAGAAGAAGAACAACCTAAAGTATGTAACTTGACAACTTTCTTCTCAGCTTTAATGACATTGGCTTCTTTCAGTACAAATGGCACGTAACAATTCAACACTTTGTCCTTGTATTTCTTGTCAAAAGACAGCTCAAAATGTCGTTTCTCAGACACAAAAATATCATTCTCAAAATCCCCATGGCCTGGAAATGTTAAAGTCTTTTTGCACTCTTCTGAAACAAACCTCCAAATAACCTCTACTCCATCAAAAACATCAGTAGTTTTCCAACTCTTAGCAAAGTTAACACGTAATTTCTTCTCTTTGGACTGTTTGCTAAGTTTGAAAACGTCAATTTCAGGGCTAATCTTGTCGTACAAATAGATTTCTGCAGCTTCATAGATTTCATTGCTAGACATACCATCCCTTTCTTCAATGACTAGAGTAGTAGTGGATGAAAGAGGCTTAAAATAATGACGAATTCTTGAGAAAATGTAGTCTTGAACTTGATGAGGAAACACTTGATTTACCATTGTTTGAAATAGCATAATTGAAGCAGAAATTGAAGCGTAGGCTGAGAATATTGACAAAGGTGAAGGCAATCCTGAGTAGTTCATCATCTTTCTACGAGCTTCTTCTACGTGCCTAGGTTACTAAATTTCTACGATGAGAAACTTCCCTTTTTTCTACTATGAGTGGAAAACAATACCCCCTTCACCTTTTGAATGGCACCCACAAACCTTTGTACAATCCAATTTACCTCCTCAACTTAGAAATAGAGGCGGATTTAGAATTTTTAGCTAGTACGGTCAAACCTCTCTATAACATGCTCGTTTGTTCCGAATATTTTTTAATATTATAGTGAAGTGCTATTATATAGAAAATATATTATAACATAACATGAAAATTTGTTCGGGAAAAGCTTGGCTTTTTTAGTGACGTATTGTTATATAGGGATGTTGCTATAGAGAGGTCTGACTATATATGGGTGCACTATTAAAAAAAATAGAAAAGATGTATTAAGTGGGAAGTGACTCCTATTCCTCTTGGTAAATAACTCAACATTTCATCAAGTGCACCATTTAGCTTTCTTGGAGCATAGGTATCAACAATTAATATTATACCAAATTTAAAAAATATTTATATAAAATATCTAATTTTACAGAAAGACCATGAGTTCACGTGCCCCATAAGTTATGCCTATAAATCCGCCTCATACACTATCAATGCAATTTGAGTGATTATAATAAGTTGTATTATAAGTTCTCTTTTAGACTACGATATTAGACTTACTAAGAAAAATCACCTTTAATTTTGAACCAATTTAACATTATGATGTAAAGAATTAATGCGTTGTCATTGTCAGTTCATAAAACCTAAACTCATTTAAAAATAGTACGCGTGTAGAATTAAAATATCCCTGAGGGCCACTTTTTTTCTGGCACTTTGCACATTTATAAAGTACAACATCTTACTTAGATGCAGAAACTTAAATAACGCAATTTCAGGAACCAAAAAAGCCATACGATGTGCTGGTAAGTTCACCAACGTTGGATACATGAATCAAAGAGATTTATAGTGTCTGAGGGCGACACCTGTCCTATTACCTATGCGCAGTGCCTTTTCACTATTTTCTATAAAAAGGAAGTGGTCCAAAATCCAAATCGTTGTTTGAATATCCACCATACCACTAATAAAAGAAGAAATATGCTTTGGGTGAATCACGTCACGCACGACAATATATTCGTATTCCTCGCCATCCAATACTATAGTTATCTCATCAGACGACGATTTGATGAAACTCTTATTACTAATTTTGGTTATGGATTCACGTGAATATTAAAAAATTTCTTATTATCATATATATTAATTTAAGGTTACTATAGACGTTCCAAAATTTCAAATCCTGAACCAAACACTAAATTCAAGTTGAATACCACGTGTTTTGTATGTGCACTCCAAGGAATTTTAATGTTTAGATGATTTATCATAGTACCTTTATGACAAAAAAGGGGGAACTTTTTAAATTTCAACAAAAGTTCTTGTCCAAGAAAAATTGTTGAAAAAGGAACTTTGCCCCAATGATGTCAATCTACGAAGGCATCTATGGAAAGAACAGGGCTTGCACTTCACATTAAGATATCACTGCTTAATGCGGATTGGCGTGAGCCTTCAACAATGCCATTTGCTGAAGCAGATCTTGTTGGATCTCAATCTAGGTCACTTTTTTGTCGGTTTTATGGCCCATCATGAATAGGAGATCCGTAAATAAATACTCCATTCGTTTCAATTTAGATGAGGTAGTTTGACTCGGCACGGAGTTTAAGGAAAAAAAAGAAGACTTTTGAAACTTGTGGTCTTACAAGCTTAAAGGGTAAAAGGTCTGCGGGGTCATGCCATTTGTGTGGTTATAAAATCTTCTCATTAAGGGTAAAATAAAGAGTTTAAAGTTAAATTATTTCCAAATTTAGACCTGTGTCATTTATTTTGAAACAGACTTAAAAAGTACCTCATCTAATTTGAAACGAGAAAGTAACACATAACGTCAATAAATAATTTTGTGATACTCAGAAGGGTTGAGAAGTAAGAATGGGATAGGTATTTTGGTGGATCGGGAACTCAGGAGCAAGTTGTAGGTTAGGTGGGTGAATGATAGGCTGATGACTATCAAGTTAGTTATTGGAGATACTTCTAACGTAATTAGTGCTCACGCACCTCAAGCGGGTTTGGACAAGAAGGTCAAAAGGCATTTCTGGGATGATTTGGATGAGGTCGTGCGAAGTACTTTGCACGTCGAGAAGCTAGTCATAGGAGGAGATGTCAATAGCTATATCGGGTCGACCTCTAGAGGATATGATGATGTGCATGGCGATTTTCGTTTTGATGATAGAAACGAAGGAGGAACTTCGTTGTTGGATTTGGAGTGGCTAACTAGGTTGTTTAACGTTATTTTTAGTACGACGAAAATGCCTGAAGAATGGAGGTGGAGTATGATGATTCCGTTGTACAAGAACATAGATGATATTAAGAATCGTAGCAACTATAAAGGCATCAAGCTGCTAAGTCACACTATGAAGGTTCAAGAAAGGGTGGTAAAGTTACGGGTGAGGGGAAGCGTATCTATTTTGGAGAACCAATTCGGATTCATAATGGGGCAATCAATCACGAAAGCCATCCATCTTGTGAGGAGATTGGTGGAGCAGTATAGAGAGAGAGAAGGATTTGCATATGGTGTTCATTAATCTAGAAAAAGCATATGACAAAGTCCCAAGGGAACTTTTACGAAAATATTTGGAGACTAATGGTATACCTGTAGCCTACATTAGGGCGATTAAGAACACGTATGATGGAGCCAAGATCCGGATTAGGACAGTGGGAGGATATTTGGGACACTTTCCAGTCGTGATGGGGTTACACCGGGGATCAACTCTTAGCCCATTTTTATTTACCTTGGCGATGGATGTATTTACACGCTACATTCAAGGGGAGGTGCCATGGTACATGTTATTTGCAGGACATAGTAGGGGTTGACGAGGTGCAAGATGGAATAAACACTAGGCTAGAGGTTTGAAAGCATACCTTTGAGTCTAAAGGTTTCAAGTTGAGCGGGACTAAGACATAATACATGGAATGCAAGTCCATTGCGTTACGCAAGAGAATGACATGGAAGTGAGGCTAGATTCACAAGTCATCCCTAAGAGAGGCAGTTTCAAGTACCTTTGGTCAGTAATCCAAGGCAACAGAGATTGGCAATAATGTTACACATCGTATTAGAGCAGAGTGGATGAAATGGAGGCTAGCATCTGGTGTCTTGTATGATAAGAACGTGCCACCAAGAGTTAAAGATAAGTTCTACAAAGTAGCGGTAAGATCGACTATGTTGTACAGAGAGGGGTATTGGTTAGTCAAAAGTTCTCATGTCCAAAAGATAAAAGTAGTAGAAATGATAATGTTAAGATGGATATATGGGCATACTAGGAGAGCGGGGTATTTGCTAGTAAAAAATTCTCATGTCCAAAAGATAAAAGTAGTAGAGATGATAATGTCGAGATGGATATATGGGCATACCAAGAGAGACATGGTCATGAATAATGATATTTAGGACCAGGTAGGTATGGCATCCATCATAGACAAGATGCAGGAAACGAGGTTGAAATGGTTTGGGGCATGTGAAGAGGAGATGTCCAGATGCCTCAGTGAGGAAGTGTGATAGTTTGACAATGGTGGGCTTGAGGAGATGTAAAGGTCAGATGAATAAGTACTGGGGAGAGGTGGTTAGGCAGGACATGGCACATCCTCATCTTACCGAGGACATGACCCTTGATAGGTGGGTGTGGAGAGCGAGTATTAGAGTAGAAAGCTAGTAGGCAGTTGAATGTTTTTCCTTCATTCTAGTAGTAGTAGTAGTAGTATTCTAGTATTTCTATATTCTTAAAATCTATTACTACCTGATTTTGCTTGTATTTTGTATGTTCTACTATCTTGCTGTTGTTACTGCTTTCTTGAGCTTTACGCTACTGCATTTCTTCTCTATAGCGTTGTAATTTGCTTGCTTGTTTGGAGCCGATGGTCTATAGGAAACAGCCTATCTACCTGCACAAGATAGGAGTAAGGCTGCATACTCATTACCCTCCCTAGATTCCACTTGTGAGACTACACTGGATTTGTTGTTGTTATTATTGTCAATAAACAAAAACGTGAAAGTTCATTGTAGAATTATTTTTTCTACCCAGATTATAAATGGCTATAAAAGATCGTTTCCTCTTGGTACGAACATCACAAAGAAAGCAATATGCCAAAATTGAAACACTTAAAAGCTGACTTATATTTTGTACATCGATAGTGTTGTAAAGAATTCTTATACTCTTAAGTTAACTCTCCATATCGAATATAAAATAAAACTAAACTTCTTCCATTCCATTTTGTTTGACACAATTTTTAATTATTCTTTTCCAAAAGAATCTCACCTTCGTATATTTTTTTAATGATAAATTTTTATAATCACACAAATATTATGACAATACTTATAGGGGTATGTCTAGGTTGAGGGTTGTGGTTTTACGTGAACTAAGCTCCTACCTTAGACCATGTATAGTAATGTATATACCTCTTCAAGACTACTTAAATATACATCTTTACACTCGAGCTCAAAGAGTCATATTGTGCAATAATTTTTAGGTGCACCTCTACGGCTGGAGTTGACGTTTTAAATCTTACGTCTGTCATATCATTTTTACCTTTTTTTTTGTTTTTTTGTTTTTTGGAATCAAAACCCAGTGTAGCGAGAGCTTAGTGCACCGGACTACCCTTTTTATTTTGGAATCAAGACCGGGGTCTCAAATCCCATGTTGTCTTATTTTTTTTTAATTTCTTTTTCTAGAATTTGGCCTATCTATGAGAATTATGGGTGTATAAAGAAAACCGATAAACTGCACCAAACCGATAATCCAAGTCAAACCGAGAAAAAAAACCCGACTATGGTTTGGTTTGATTTGGTCTGGTGTTGCAAAAAAAGTAACCCGACCATAATTGGTTTGGTTTGGTTTTAACTAAAAAAAGTCAAACCGAAACCAAACCATCCCGACATTACATGTATACAAGTTTTAAAAATATTTTATACATAAAAATAATTATTGTAATATAATTTATAAATATAATTTAAACTCTTTAATAGTTCTCTCTTTTAATGTATTATTTCAAGCTTAGACTTAAAATATTTGAACGATCAAATATGTTTTATAGCCCATAAAAGTTAGTAACTCAAATAAAGCCCAAAGAATCAAATTAATACTAATGTTAACAAAAAAAAAATTAATTCAATACTAGAAATGACAATAATATTGAATATTTTTTTTAGTTCACATTGATTTAGATAGTGAAAATGCATAACTCACTTTTATTATTATTTAGTAATGTAATTAATACTTAGTACTTATTAGTCGTACTTATTTTAACATGACTTAGTACTTTTAGATTATGTTTATTTTTATTATGGCTTATTAATTAGCAATGTATCTTATGCGATTTGTTGAGTATTTTAGTATAATTATGACTCATCTCACCTTATTTTGTATAATTTTATTGGATAACATCTTATATAGTTTTATCCTACTAGGAACTAAGAAATATTAGAGCACAAATTATAAATCTTATGCTATGAAGATTTTGTCGGAAAAACCCCGAAAAATCCGAAAAAAACCCAAGAAAAACCGTGATTGAAAAACCCGATTTTTGTTGGTTTGGTTTGGTTTGTAAATTTAAAAATCCGAGACAATTGGTTTGGTTTGGTAATCGAAAAATCCGAACCAACCTGACCTATGTACATCCCTAATGAGAATCATAACCATGTTTGGCCTGCTTGCGTTTTAAAGGGGTGGCAAATGCGCGGGTTGGACTGAATTTGGGCGGATCAAGATAGGCTGAGTCAATAAATGGGTCATTTCCCAATCCATCCCAAAGTGTACTTGGGCTAAGATGGGCTGGGTCAAGAAGGGTTAAATAATGGGTCATAGTCCAACCCGCCCAACTTGGCCCATATTTTAGAACCATGTTCATCTTGCATAAACAAAGCCTCTTGCCTCTTATACACCTATGTATGTTCCTTGCTTTCTTAGCTTCTTCATAATTTATTCTTTATATGGACTGACAATGAATTGCTATATATCTAATTTTAAATTTTTAGCTAAGAAATACATATGGATTAATCTTACATACAGCTATTCATGAGCTTTTATAACTTTCTAAAACTAAATAAATATTTAGAAGTGTATAAGAAAGAAGAAAAAAAAGCAAAGAAAATAGCAGTTGAAAAGAAAGGCTTCAGAAAATCTCTAAAAGAATTTTTTTATGCAAGATAAATGTTTGGTTAGTTGATTTTTTCTTTTGGTCCGATAAACAATTCATTTAGAAAAGAGCCTTCCGACCACACAAAATTTTCAGAAAACTTTGTTGATTAAATATTTTAGAGAAAAATAACTCAGATAATATTATGTACAAACTTTAATTGATATCTATTTATGTAGTTATTATTTCTTCTTTACAATGTAACACAAGAAGCCTACTCCCCACTTAAGAAGTACTCCCTCCTTTTCAAAAAAAAATAATTATTTTCTTAAATAACAAATTAATATTTAAAATTTGTAAGTTGAAAAATATCTTTTATGTTATTTCTAAATAAATTTCACCACAACTCAATTACAAAATTATTCATCATTACATTAAAACTTAAATACCTTGATTCTTATTTTAAACTTACATACATAAACTAATGATGGGGCAACTAAGTAAATTTTCAGACAAACCTTCAGTTGGGTTGAGATCTCTTTGTTTTGGGTGAGTTTCATGTGTTGTATTTGGGCTACTTCATAGGTCAGAATGGGCTATAAAAAATAAATGGGTTAACTTGGGCTCAGCCCAAATAGACCCCTGAACTAAAATGTTTGTAGTCCAGCCCATTAATCTTTGGTTTGGTTGGGCGGATTTGGGCTCAAATGCAACCCCTAATTTTAATTAAGTACTTTTTATTTTTATTTTTGTATAGTTTATTCTTTCAAAATTTGAAATTTTCAAATTTTGACACATTAAAAACTCTTTATTACTTCTGTCACCATAAACTTTACATTGTCAAATCAAATATCTATATTAAAAATAATATATAAAAAAAAGAGAGGATATAGTATATAGTTAACATGTTTAACTATCAGTCTATCACAATGATACGGAATATAGATATGATACTAAAATTGTAAAAAAGAAAAATTAATTAGAACTACAATTTCAAAAGTGCAACATGTTTATAGTAAGAACCTAAAGATTTGATCCAAATATGTATCTTAGATCCATTTTTTCGTAATAGGTCCTTCATCTTCCTCTCTGCATGTTTAAGACCACAAGTTTCAAATAAAGACGGATTTAGAATTTTTCTAAGATGGGTGCACCACTAAAGAAAGGGAAAAAAAGAAAGTATTAAGTGAGAATTGATTCTTACTAGACGAATAACTCAGCATTCAACAGAGTGCACCATTTAGCCTCTTTGGAGCATGGGTGCCAACAGATAATATTAGATCAATTCTAGAAAATATGTACATAAAATATCTGGTTTGGCGGAAAAACCATGGGTTCACGTGCCTCATATATAAGCTTATAAGTCCCCCCTAATTTCAAAATTTTTATAACCACACAAATGCTATGGATATTCAAGATCACAAATTTCAAAAGCCATCATTTCTTTATTAAAGTTGTGCTAAATCAAAATATTACAAACCAAGTGAAATGGAAGGAGTGACTTGATATAACCGATTAAGCTACACGGATAATGTAAAATTTCTTTACAATCTCGATATCTAACTCACTTTTGAAAACAATTTGGCCGCTTGGATTTCGTTCAAGGCTGATTGAGTAGGTGACCTAAAAATAAAGGTCATCAATTTAAAAGAAAAATCATTTCTTTAGTAACTTTAGAAGAAAGGTCATCAAATATGAAGAATAAGCATTTACCTCATTTTCCCCACCCAACTTAGTGGACAAATTAGGAGAGTTCCCCGACCAATCACCCTTTGAAACTCGTAAATTACATACAAGCATGCATGCCTCAACTAGGGGTACGGTTAAAAGAAAACAGTTAACCACCCATATTATCCATTAAAAAATGGGTGGGATAATAAATTTTTTAAAAACGGGTCAAATATGATTAAGAACCATATTATTCATTTAGAAAATGTATAACCAATAGGTAACCAATAGATAACCAATAGGTCTAACTTTTACATTTGTAAAGCCTCAAATTGGGGGTTCCTCAAGTTAGGGAGACTAAAAATTCTCCCAAATGTGATCATATGCAAAAAGTCATAGATAATATAGTTACCCATATTATCCGCCGGTTAACCTGTTTTTTATCCGTATTAAATATGGGTCGGGTCGGATAATTTATTTGTTTTTCCATTACCACCGAACCATATCCGACCCGACCTCCCGTTTGCCACTCCTACGCTCAACCAAACCAACGAACAAAAAGTGCTAGGAAAACCATCACTAAACTCCTATATTTTCAGGATGGCTTATCACTTTTTTTTTGAGTTGCACCGGGTGTCCGAGTCTCTAAGAGCCCCGACTAATCCCGAGGGTGCATAGGCCCTCGGCAAAGAGTTTCCCGCAAGTGCACCACGGTTAATTCAGGTTTTACCCAGTCCGATGGCCCTCAGAAATTGTTTACACCCAGTGAGTTTCGAACTTGAGACCTTGAAAGGGAGCAAACCCCAAGGCTCAAGTCTATTGCCACCAGGCCAACACCAGGATAGCTTATCATTTCTGGAAAGAGATTAATCAACCTTAGAAAATATCGATTTAGAACGATAATAATTAGAAGAGGAATCAACTATTATAGTGACCACAGTGCTGTTATAAAGCAAGCCAATTAGAGCTGCAAAGTTCCTTTTCTGATCATATCGCTGAATATAAAAATCAACTTAAAATTGCTCCACATATAGCATCATACAGGACTCATCTTCACTCAGAACTAACGATGAATCCCACCTACCCCTCTGAGCTTCTTACCTTGTTTTTCAAACCAAATAAGTTTAAACTGCTAAATTTCATCATTGAGCAAACACTTACACTTAATAAGAAACTAAGATTCATACCACACTGATTCATAATTGAATTAGAAACTGATGTCAATAGCCATACAATGAATCCTCCAGGAATTCACGAGCTATGCTTTCTGGTCTTTCAAATCAGTTCAGACGTGAACCGCCAAAACAAGACGTGAGAAATCAGTCTTTTCTGAGCTCCATTTCTTCCCTACGAATACCATTCACATTTAATATGACTATCTCCAGCCTGTCACCCTGCAAAACAGAAGCACACGTTCCGAAAAAATGGATGATAAATCAACTCCTACGTAATCATCTTGAACAAGACCTCACGGAAACCACCAAACCACTACATAAAAGCAGAATACATTATTGACTTACGGTGTATATATCCCTTTCAGTTGCTGAAGCAAAACATGTTTTCACTAAATCAATGGCTTCTGATTCAGAAAGCGGAGTAACAGCATCCTGTGCAGACCATGGAAGCTTTTATTAGACAGAGAGCATGTTTTTCATTTCTCCCTCGTTCTTTGGATGAAATACACAGATGTAAAGAGTAGGTAAAGAGTAGAAAGTGATAAACATTTACAGTTCCTAGAACAGAGAAAAATTTGTAGTTCTCTCCCTCACAGGAAGGGAGACTTAGAATTTAAAACTATAAGCAATTATCCCATTTTCTTGATTCCAAACAAGAGAGAAGAAAATCATTTACTTCTAATTTTCCCTCTTTGATCTTTCCCTTCTCTAATTTCTACCCAACTTAACAAGGACATGTTTGCTTTTAAAATAAACATTTTAGTTATCAACTTGGTTTGATTTCTGAAAAGTGAATAAAACTTGGCTTGTTTTTCCTCTCAGAACATGTGAGATGTGTGGGACCCACCGCTCGCCTACCCGTTTCTTTTTTCAAGTAGAGGGCATCATTTTCCAAATACAAATCTGTTCCAATTTTTTGGCCAAGTTGTAACCTTTTTTTTTTTTACTTCAACCTGATCATTTTTTTCCTTGGAGGGGAGCATGCGTATTTTCATCATTTTCTAACTAAATTTCTTTTTGGCCAAGTTGAATCTTTTTATCCTTCGACCTGATAACTTTTTATCCTAATATACATGAAGTAGTATCTTCAGTGTAGCAGTATCTAAAGCAGGTTATTAATTTCACCCATGCCAAAATCTCAGCAGACTCTTTAGGGCTTCGGTAATATTTTCCCCAACCCAACACCACTTTGCCCCCAAACCTAACCAAAAACCAACTCCATATCAAAATTCAAACACACACAATTGTTTTCCAGAAACAAAACAAATGTTGGTCACTAAAATTAAACCAAGAAACAATTCTTTAATCAAAAGCCACCAAAGTATTTGTCTATGTAACAAAAATCTGACAAATTCAGTAATGAACAGACCTTGGCAGGCAGCAAGAGAGGGCTGGGAGATTTTAGCTGGTTGTCCAGGAAAGGCATGATAAGAGTTGAACCTGAACCTTGAGAACTGTACCCTACCCTCTCGTAGGATCCAACAGCATCATATGTGAAAACACACCCCTTCCCTACAAGGTTTTCAGGATGAAATGCAAATAAGCTTCTTTATCAGCCAAGAATCAAAATAAGAACCTTAAGACATCATTTCCACCTCATAAAAAGTTACCTTCACTGTCAAGGCCACCTAAAACATTGAAGGAGTAGTAGGGGAAAAAGCGTTTGTAGTATAGAGTGTTCGATAGTAGCTGACCCATTGCTGGGCAGCTCATCTGTTTGTTGTGCTGATGCTGATAGATCTATTTCCAAGAACAAACAGCTGAATATTATTCTCAATTCCATAAATATCTAAAATCCTGAAGTCTAAATACAGATGATTTCAATAATTAATATTGCATATCCATTTCAAAATTAAGCCCCATAAAATTGAAGTACATAATACTCCTCTTCTGCACAAGTTAGATGACCTGCTCCTAGGGCACAAACATTAAGAGAAAAGCACAAAATGTGTAACATTTTGTGTAGATTTAGGGAATATGTCAGGTGTAGGTTACAGTTTAATTTTAGGTAAGGAACTCTATGAGCAGAGTGAAAATGGGTGCTCCACAACTTTATCTGTTGTGCAATGTATATTAAGTTTTTTCTTTCAAGGGAAGTTGCTAATAAAAAATAAACGAAAGGAAGATATTCAATTTAGAAACAGAGCAATAAGTTGCACCGGATAAGCCTTCCAAAGCAGCTGTTTGTGATTACATGTTTTACAGGAAAGGAGTAATTAGCAAACAATGTATTGGGTGTTCCAGCAGAATAAAGGTAAGTTTTTCTTCTGGATAACTAAAGATTTAGTAATCATCTAATGAAATGTTAAATGTCAAACAAAAGTATCAATTTATCATTGAAAATATTTTTAATAAACAAGCGATTTTAGGGTTATTGTTTTTCACAATTGACATAATGACATGTTTTATCTTCATATAAATGTATGATAGGATATGACTTCATTTAGAATCTTCTCATTGTTAAATTGCAAGACAGGATAAGAGGAAGATAGACACATAAGCTCTAGGGCATCACTTTTAGTCTTTTGTTTCCTTCTTTTTCAAATAAAGCGGACTCGTTTAGATATTATACCCCACAAAGTATGCTGCTCTAAATAGTCAAGTTGGCTCATACATCAACTTTGGCTTCTAATAATATTTTGATCCCTTAATATACGTAACATGGGACAAAGAAGATGGGTGATTTGACTTGAAAATGAGGGGAATTGGCTTTAAGCTATCCTTCTTTCCCTCCTTTCGTATTCTTTTACTTCTTTCCTCTCTTCCTTTCTACTTTGCTGCCACTCCAGGTCGTGCACCTTCGGCTTGCCCTTCTCTTGCCCCCTGTCCCTTTCCCTCCCCCTATTGTTTTGTACAAGCAGTTTTGGTCTTCCTCTCTGTGTCCTGTCTAGTATACATAAGTTCATCGCCAGTCTAAGACACTCGAGTAACTTCTCAACTATGTTGCTCCGACCCTCCGAAAATGTCGCCGGATACGTGTCGGATCCTCCAAAAGTAGTGTATTTTTGGAGGATCCGACACGGGTGCGGCAACATTTTGGAGAGCCCACGCAACATAGCTTCTCAATCATAAGCATAAATTGAAGAGTTCTAAGACTTCTCAGGTTATAAACAGTTTGTGTTTCTGACACAAAGGAATAAGTCAGGAGAATAAAAGCTCAAGGCTTTGGCTCTCCACAGGCTTAAGTACTCCCACATAAAAACCCATAATGAATAAGAGCCTAACCACAGAAAATCAGTAGAACTCAACAATAAAAAAAATGAAAATCAGTAGAACTGCACTATTGATTTTTTGTTTTTTTTTGTTTTTGGTTTTTGTTGATAAGTAGATTTTTCCATATTGAAGTATCCACGAGGATTATTTAATACAGTCAGCATATTACCAGATGCCGGGATGCCAAAACCTTTTGCAAAGCTCTCACATCAGCCTGAAATCCAGAGGAGGCCATCACACATCTATCCGCGCTGCATACCAACAAAGTAATAATTGATATAAAAGGCTGCTACAGTCAAAATAGTAGGTGCATAAAGATAGTAAAGAGGAAACCTCTAACTACTTGTGATATAAGGTGTAAGAAAAATTTCTCCTTGCAAAATGGGTAATATCAATTCTTTCTATCCTATCACAAGAATCCATAGAAGGAGGTGATATATCTGACCATCAATCAGTTGCAATACAATAGTATGCCTAGCCCCTTTTGCAAAGATAGGTACGGACGCCTAGCATGACTTTTAGCATAGAAGAGAAGAAATAAGACCAGCTCCAGCCACACCTAATACTTTCTACATATAGTATTACAAAGTAGGCTCCTATAAACTTTATATATCATCAAATAGAATTAACTAACAAAGAATCAAATCTCTCGAGGCTTTAAATGGATAGACTTTTCCATAAATATTGTCAACATACTGTCTAAGAACAAGGAAGGGGGTGTGTTGGTTTATATAAGTCATTTTTATTGATATGAACAGCAGTAAGAGGGGGATGGGGATCAGTACAAAAGCAGGATTTTGCTCCATATTTCCTACAAGGAGTCAATATAGCTCCGCAAGGTGTCAAAATGCTTTAAATTTCTCATCTTACACCAAAACGCTAAAAGCTGTTAATATTTATATTTTATACAATGAAATGCAGCTGCTTTGCCTTCAAAACATTTGGAATCCTTTCCCTCCATATTGTCCATTATGCACAGATGTAGGTGCTCCATGTTGCCTCAATGTGCTTCTTTATCTTCTAATTCCTCCAAGCGGTAAAAGTGTACTCCATATTGCTTACAATCACCCGCTTTGTGCCAAAAACATGGGTAAACAAGCCCCATGTTTGCAAGCGTACCAGCAATGCAGAAATAAATGCTCTGAGTCTTCCGCAGCATCTTCACACAGAAAACATCTGCTACACATTCTTATCCCTCTCCTCTACAGATTTGCTTGAGTTAAAACAAGTTTTATGTAGTTCAATCCAAGTGAAACATGCAACCTTTGGAGATTCTTTACTTTTCCACAAGGTTTCTGATGGCCATTGATTGTCTCTTACAGTGCTGTTTAATACACAAGGTTTTTCATGGCCATTGATTATCTCTTACAGTGCTGTTTAATATCTTTTTTATAAGTTAAATTTTCTTGAATCTAAAAGCCACAAGCACTAAAATAGTGCTGGGCAGTACAACTTCCAGAGATTACATCATTGTCATTCCTGCAGGGATCTAATAAATTCTATCAACTTACCCTCATTATTATATTTATATAAGCTAGATTACACCAAGAAGCAAAATTACACAAAGATCTAAACTGCAACATATGATAGATACAGCTTTGTTTCAGAACATCTCCTGTTTCTTTCTGCCAAATAGTCCAGAAAACACAACCTGGAATAAGCTCCAGATCTTTTTCAGCTCCTTGCTGTCCCTGCAGAATAACTAGCTAATAAGAAACTTCTTAACGGTTGCTGCGATGACCCATTTGACCCCAAACATATTGAAAAATAACTGCCAAAGCTTACCAGTGACTTCAGTGTAAAAAAGATGCCCGGTTCTGTTTAATATTTTATAGCATGACTTCACTGTATAAAGCCCATTCTCTTTTGTTTTCCTGATATCTATCATCGAAGCTTCCATATTTCCAATGAGTTGTGCCACCATCTTAATCTCCCAATCAAAGAAAAAGGGCAGCCCGGTGCACTAAGCTCCCGCTATGCGCGGGGTCCGGGGAAGGGCCGGACCACAATCAAAGAATTACTAAAAAATGGAGGTTCCATCTGTTCCCTACTCTACAATCAGCTACAGTTCCTTCTTTGTTCAATGCAAAGCATATAAATCTGGGAAGGTCACCATTAAAAGTGAATATTCCAACCGTACATCCTTCCACATCGTTATTTTCTCTCTATTGACTACTTCCAAATTTAATTAAATTCTGAAATTCTTGCCATAAATTGTAAATGTTCCTCCAAACAGTAACACCATAAGTCGATCTGCAGATTCATGTGCTTCAGAGGTTAGGCCAACCAGTCTTTTGCCATAATACTTTCTTCCATATTATCTCTTCCTCACCACTAAACCTCCAGAGAAGTTATCTCAAAAGAACTATAAACTTTTGGCATCAATCCGGACTTAGATAAGAACAAAATATAATGGAAGCAAATGATCCATATAGACAATTCCAATTAGTTGGGATACCTTTTTGTTGTTTTCTTTTTTACTTTATTTTTGGGTGATAAGTAAGCAAAAATTTCATTACTCAACGAGAAATTGTAGGGAGGGGCGCAAAAGATTTGCAAATCTGTCCTGTCTGTTCATGAAAACTTGCTAAAAGGTATAGTGAAAGTGTGAAACATCTACTTCACATACATCAGTGAATTAACACCAGATAGAGAACTGTTAGAAACATCCGTACTTCAATTTATATGCAGTTCTTTCAGCCTTCCTTCGAATCATCTGTAGTCTCTCTGTCCAGTATCCATGGCACACACATGTAATGATGTTCCAAAATCCTCTTCTGCACTCATAGCAAATGAGATTGTTGATTGGAAGATAAAATCTGGTGAAGCTGGGCTCTTGCTCAAGCTTGATGTTGAGAAAGCCTTCGATAAATTAAGCTGGCCCTATCTCATTTCAATTCTCAAGCAGATGGGCTTGGGGATAAATGGATTAGATGGATCAGATACTGCATCACCACAGTCAAGTACTCTGTCCTTGTTAATAGAGGCCAGTGGGTTTTTTCTCTCCAAATAGAGGAATCAGGCAGGGTGACCCTCTCTCCCCCTTCCTCTTCATTTTGGCTATGGAGGGTCTCAGTAAAATGGTTGACAGAGCTAAGCAACTACAAAGGTTTGAAGGGTTTACTGTGGGCAACAACAGGGGTATTCCCATCTCTGTTTCTCACCTTTTGTTTGCTGATGATACACTTTTCTTCTGTGGAGCTGAGAAGTCTCAAGTCCTCTACCTGGATCTTACTCTTATGTTTTTTGAGGCAACGTCGGGCCTACATATAAATATGATCGAAAGTGTTATTTACCTGGTGAATATAGTTCCGAATCTGATGGAACTAGCTGGCATTATGGGTTGTAGTACTGGCACCTTTCCCGCCACTTACTTGGGCCTGCCCTTAGGTGCCAAACACAAGTCTACTGCGATTAGGAATGCAGTAATTGAGAAGTTTGAGGGAAAGTTGGCAACATGGAAGAAGCAGTACCTATCTAAGTTGCTCGGACTCGGGTGCGGGTATCCGATACGGGACGGATCCGAGTATCGGATTCGGCAAAATCTAAATTTTAAGATTCGGGGGGCGGATCCGGATATGGATACGGGTGCGGATTCGGCTAATAAAAAAAAGAGCTATAAAAATATTGTAAATTTTGAGAGATATTCTGTGAAAAACTTGCATGAATATTGTAGAATTCAATCTTTCATTCTCCAAGATGGACATTATTCTTTCATTCTCCTAAATCTATTTTATTTTTTATTTTGAGAAATCAAAATCTCAATTTTTCTACCAAATTTGTCGATGGACTCCGGTCAAAGTGTCCGAACTCAGTTGACTGAATCTGGGACGTATCCCGCTCCCGCTCCCGTCCCGTCTCGTATCGGGACGGGGACGACACCAAAATCGAAGAGTCCGCGCAACTTAGGTACCTATCCTTTGGGGACAGACTAACTCTTATCAACAGTGTACTGGATAGTATCCCTACCTACTTCATGTCACTCTTTCCCATCCCAGCAAAAGTCCGGTTGCAACTTGACAGATTAAGAAGGAACTTTCTATGGGATGGCAACATCATCAATTAAAATATCCACTTGGTGAAATGGTCCAAGGTCACACTTCCTAAATCACTTGGTGGACTTGGTGTAAAAGATCTAGCCTTGCATAGCAAGGCCATGTTGATGAAATGGCACTGGAGATTCAATCAAGATGATGTTGGTCTCTGGAAAGAGGTTATCACGGCCAAGTATGGGAGACTTAACCACTGGTGCACCAAACCTGTGAGATCACCCCATGGCACAGGGCTACGGAAACACATAAACAGCTTACGGGAAGATTTCTTCGGCAGCACATACTTCCAGGTTGGAGATGGGACCAACATAAAGTTATGGACAGACAAATGGCTAGAGGATACTATACTAAAGGAAGCATTCCCAGATTTGTTCCTTATTGTAGATAACCCAGACTCTCTCATTGCTCACAATAGAGAGGTCAACACATGGAATCCCATTTTAGAAGGAATTTGCATGACTGGGAGGTAAATGAGTTCATTGACATGATGAAAACACTGGAGAAATGTTCAATCAACTCTCAGCTAAGTAGCAAACTGAAATGGGGCAACTCTTAGGATGGCCTTTACACTGTTAAGGCAGGGTATGCTAATCTTTGCTCTAATAATTTGATGATTGATCTTTGGCCCTGGAAGCTAATTTGGAAACAAAACTTCCACCTAAAGTGAGCTGCTTCAGCTGGTTGGCTCTAAAGGGTGCCTGCCTCACCCAAGACAACCTAATCAGAAGAAATTTCCAACTAGCAAACAGATGTTTCATGTGTCTGTCAAATTCAGAATCCATTAACCAGCTTCTCCTGCACTGTCCAGTGGCCACAGACATCTGAAATTTTGTATTTTTGGATTGAAATGGACTATGCCATCATCTGTCAGAGATGCCCGTGCAAGTTGGAGCTTTAGGAAAGTTGACAAGACCATCAGAAGAATATGAATTATGGTTCCTGCTAGCATTTTTTGGTGTATCTGGACCGAGAGGTATCGTAGATGCTTTGATGCTGTATCAACTACAATTGGCTACCTGAAGGCTAGATGTTTGGTTAACCTTTTTAGTTGGGCTAACCTCTCTCCTGTAAATAACTCTGACGTATTTTTGGACTTTGTCAGCTCTCTAGTTTTGTAGCACTTCAATTGTAAATGAGCTGATAAACTTTGCTTTGTAATCTTTTTGCATCTTCTTGATGCCTTTAATGATATCCTGCTTACTTCATCAAAAAAAAAAAAACCTCTTCTTTATTTAGGTATGATTACAAGATTCCAGCATAGCAGGAGGAACAGACAAATTCTCAACTTTGTTAGTAGCATTCTTTCTTGTTGTCTAGTGGAATTCCATAAAATAAAGGAAGGCATACTTAACACACATCAATTAGATGAACCCCTTTGCTGCACGCGACAGTAGTTTCATTCCTTTTCTTAGGACTTTCTTTTATAACAGTTGCATCCGGCCATGGAGCATCTCAATCATTTCATAGACTTGCATCCTCTCACCGGTGCAGGTACGGTGTAACTCTATCTAGTTATGCTTACGTAGATGTGAAGAAATCGTGTAACTCTTTTCCCCTCTTCAATGCTTTGAACAATGTCTCTCATGGTCTTCATTCCAGCTTCATCAGCCTTGACCACACCCTCCATCAACCTTTTCTTAAGACTTAGTTATTGCTGTTACAGTTAGGCTAAATCTGGTGTTTGCAGGTGACTTTTTAGTCTGGTTAGAAACTTGTATGTCCTATACAGATATGTTTGAGATCATAGGCGAATTCAGGATTTGAATTTAAAGGTTTGAGTTCAGGATTCTACCACAGTCCATGTGATTTACGGGATTGAAAATCTATTTTTTTTTCTTTATTTATTATGCTTTTTTACACATATACAGGATCTGAGCCAAGCTAATGGATGAACCCATAACATGTACACTAAATCTCATCTTGCCTGAGATATTACGGAGGTTACCAAGGTAAAGCAGAACAGACGAGGATTCACATAACTGATCCTAACTAGTTTGGAATCGAGATGGAGTTAATCTATTGATCATTGATTGATTCTATCTAAGATATAAGGATAATCCAGAATATTACAATTTCAAGGAGATAAAGAATGTAATGAGACTTGACGGCAAGGCAACAAAACAGCACAAGTACAGAAAATGAATGCACATTAAAGGAGATAAGATGAGGAACATACAGTTTAATGATCTTGGAGTAATCGCGAGTTAGAATGTTGTAGCCAGTAGACATCCTAGTATCTGCGGCTATTACACAATAATCTGCACCTGCTACCGCAACACATGTTCTGCAACATTGCAAAGATGAATTTTTAAAATTTAATAAAGAAAATAAAAAAGAGGAAGAAGCAATTGACGCTGATAATTCCATTATACATTACCCTCCATTGTTGTCATAAGGAGACCAGTTAGCTTGCTGCTTCGTCATGTTGATTCGCTCCGTGTGTGTGTGTGAGAGAGAGAGAGGAAGAAGAAGAGTGATTGATTCGTCTTCAGCAAGACATCCGACTGTAAGTAGTGGATGGGCTTTCAGTCATTGGGCCTTCCAAGATCCATTTTTTGGGAAAATTTCACAAATAGCTTAAAGCCTAATTATCCGGAGAAATTTAAAAATAGCCAGATTTATAACTGGTCGTTCAAAAATAGCCCAATTTCAAAAGTAATCGAAATTTAGCCACTTTTTATGCAAAGATAAATCTGAGCGAAAACACTGTTCAAAATCCAGAAAATACTCCAGTATATTATGCTGGAGTTCCAGCATAAGTATACTTGAACTCCATCATATTATACTGGAGTTCTAGGATAGTATGCTGGAACTCCAGCATAATATGATGGAGTTCCAACATAAATACACTAGAACTCCAGCATAATATACTGGAGTTCCAGCAAGTATAATGGTCCAGTGTAATATACTGGAGTTTGGAGCACCAGTGCTCCAGTCTCCAGTATATTATACTGGAGCCAGCAAAGTATACCGGTCCAACATAATATGCTGGAGTTCATACACAAGTGCATCGAACTCCAGTATATTATGCTGGACCGGTCTCTATTGCAGCAAAACGGTGGCTATTTTTCATTGACTTGGTAAACGCTGGCTATTTTTGATTGACCAGTCCGAAAACTGGCTATACCGTGCTATTTTTACCTAATTATCATACGTACCTATAATTTATTTAAGGTCAAATATATAAGTAGCCCCTTAAACTTGTCCAAAAATTTCATATAGCTAAACTAAGGCTATGACCTATTGAGCACTTCATCTCTATTTAACTTGTGTTATTAGACACAAAAAACTAAACGGGCAAGAAAATAGAATGCGTGACCTTCACACGCCAATAACATGGCAAAGAAGCCAATAAAATGAGGACACGTGGCATCTCAAAAATGAAAAAGATTTATTAGCATAATTTTTTCAACTCTCCCCGCGGTTCTCTTTTTCTTCCCAGAAAATTACTTGGGGTTCTCTAGCTTTAGAGCTGTAGGTGTCACCATTCGCTAATGGTACGTAGCGTAAGTCGATGATGAAATGGGAGGACATGAGGGCAGGCAAGATTCATCAGGTTCTCGACGGTGGATCGAAAGTTGGTAGTGGCAGCCACATGCAGCGCAGTTGAGCGAGGTGGGATCGATTGCAGTTGTATTCTGCGATGGCTAAACTCACCAGTCACCACGTTGTATTCTTGAAGTTTTCCTTGTGAAAATTTGTGTGATGAGCCAGTATCAAGCTTTACTGGTGAAAGGATCCAGAAATTTGTGCACTTGTGAGTGCAGTCATCCATTGTTACAAGCCTAGGTCCATTGTCTTGGTTGTAGATCAAAGATGTTTTCTTTTTTGTCTTATATTATTTTCAATTCAACATTTAATCTAGTTTTATGGGACTTCGCAAATTGGGATTATGTAAGTAGATGCCGATTTGGTGTTCCAAATTAGATTGTGGCCGAATTTTAAGGATAAAAAATGGAGTTTTTCAGTATATTGAGGTTGTAGGAGTAATGGCATTTGGTTTCGTTGGTGAAGAAAGCGACTGTTTAAACCTTTTTTTTACCTAGTAACGCGCTCAAATTAGGTGAAAGTCAGTCTTTGTGCCAAATCAGCTTTTTGTGTCTAATAGTACAGTTTAAATAGAGATGGAGTGTTTAATAGGTCATTGACTTAGTTTAGGTGCCTATATAAAATTTTTGGACAAGTTTAAGGGGTTGTCTATGTATTTGGCCTTTATTTAATTATCATTCATAGCTATTGTTCAATTATGACCAGTTACAACTAGGGTAAAAATATAAAAATACAGAAAAGTAGAATACTCTTGAGAGTCGAACTCAAGACTCCCACTTACTAAGTAGGTACTCTACCAACTTATGTACGAGAGCTTGTCGCTCTCTTATTTCTGTTCTAAATAATTGATCTATTATTTTCTTAATACCGGTAGATTTACTATAAAATTCAAATATAGCTACAGATTATAATTTTTTGAAAGTATAGCTATGATGGTAGGATAGAAACTCATGTTTTTAGCTACATTTTGCACTCTAATTACTACACTTTGATTTTATTTGAGCCTAATTGCTAGTACTTTGTACTAATTACATGTATTATGCTCTGTAGGAGGTGATTTCATGCAAGGGGCAATTTTGGAGCTAAATTGGATGATTGGGAGTTTTGAAGTTTGAGTCAAAGCTTACGGGATTAAATCGGGATCGCGTTCGGGGGTCGAGGACCAAGTTTGGATGTCGAAAATTGAGAAAAATTCCTATTCTAAGAAAAATGCACTACTGCGCAGCGGGCCTCTAGTGCAACATTCCTGCAGAGTGAAAAAAAAATTAGCTCTCTGAAAAATCCCATGTGTGTGGCACCTGCGGCGCGTGGGGCGCCGCATTAGTACAAAATAGTGCCCAACTTTTCCCATTTCGGCTTGGAAAGGGTAGTTTCATCCGGGCTTGTTCCTACAAGGTATAAATACACCAAAAAAAGTAATTTTAAGAAGACTTTTGACCTACAGAAGATTAGAAGAGCATTGGTGTGACGACCCGAGGTCGTTTTGAACACTAGCCTTAATTTATGTGTTTCGAGACTTGTCATAGATTCATTTGATGTTATATAACTTGCGTGCGTGGTCCGTGTCGCTTTTCGGAAAGCTTTTATGTGAAATTTGGAAGAAAAAATGATTTTTGACTTAAAATGAGGCTATAGTTAACCACTATCAATGTTTTAGGTAAACGTCCTCGAATCGGTGTTTTGACGATTTTGATAGGTTTGTATGATATTTTTGGACTTGTACGCATATTTGATAAGTGGGTATTTTACCAACTTATCTCGTCTTTAAATTTAGATTTTTGCTACGTTTGGTTGATAAAATCGTGTGTTTAATGTCATTTACTTCTATTTTACAGGTTGTATGTGATTTAGAAGTAATGGTGAAGAAACCAAGTAAAAACCAGTCAAAAAGGAGCTAAAATGGACAATGGAAATCTGCCCAGTGATTTACCCTTCGCTAACGCGAAGGTCTAACGCGAAGAAGCAGAAAGCCAGACCTTCGCGAACGCGAAGCAGCAGAACTCAACCCTTCGCGAACGCGAAGGGACAATCGCGAATGCGAAGATGAAGGAAACGAACATTCGCGAACGCGAAGGTGTAGTCGCGAACGCGAATAGGAAACTGGGCGAAAAAACTGGGGAGTTCTGGAATTTCACGATTTTGACCCCAAACCATTTAATACACAAACCAACTCATTTGTAAAACATCTTTGGCTTAATTTTCAGTCTTTAGACTAGAGAGAACAAGTTTGAAAGCTAGGGTTTTTGCACATACACTTGAGTTTTGAAGATTTGAAGCTTTTGGTTAAGAATTTCTTACTCATTTGTGCCTTTTCATTTCCTTCCTTTGTATTGAATATCTAAGTGTGTAGTATTTATTTCAACACTTGAATCTTGTTTATGGGAATATTCATAATTAAAGTGTGAATTAAATATCTTGTTGTGCTTATGTATTGAATGATTTTTTAATCTTTTATGAAGTGAGTTATTGTTATTTTCATTATTCTTGTTCTTTAATGTTTCCAAAGGGATTAGCTAACCCTAGGACTCGCCCATTAACTTCGAATTAATTTTGAAAAAGATTATTTGGGGTTGGGAAAGATTAATTAACAAGAACTTGAGGCTTTAACCCTCATTTTATAGATTCTACCTAGGGATATGATTGAACTACTTGTAGCCATAATCGGGTGTGCTTAATCTCCTAATTGTTTTAGGGATAATTTAATTAGGAAGTCTTGTTAGTCTTTGGAAGAAGCTAATATAGAATTATTTCCCGAGGTTAATTAACATAAACTCGCTCATATTTGTAAAATCGTAAAATACATTGGATCGTTACTTGAGTGTAATTCCCCGTGTATCCATACTTGTAGCATTGATCATTTTACTTGCTTTTTAGGTTAGTTTACATTTCCGTATTTAGTTATAAATATTTTCTAAAAACAATTCTAAGTGTTTGGCATTGCATAACAAGTGATAATTCTCTTACATTCCTAATCGCCTACATATTGTTCTCTGTGGGATTCGACCCCGACTCATAGTTGGGTAAATTATATTGCATGCGACCGTATCCATTTACTTTTTAGTAGTGGATTTGGACGTAATCAAAATTTGGTTGCGGTCCCGAGTGACCCGCGCGCGTTTCAGCGCATTACGTAAAAAGCTGGACAATGAGTTTCAAAGTTGAAATTTTGAGTTTTAAGGATTGATTCTTGATATTTGATGTTAATTTGAAGATTTGAGTTAGCGAGCGAGTTTGTGTGATGTAATTATACTTGTTTGAATGTTCGGACTGGAACCCAAGGGGCTCAGGTGAGTTTTGGATGTGTTACGGTTGGATTTAGAACTACTGATGCTTAGTAGTTGTTGGTGTCAAGTTGCAGGTTTCGCATTTGCAAGAACCTGATCGCAATTGCGAGCCTCGCATTTGTGATGTCAGGCTCGCAAATGTGAACATCAGTTGGGGGCTAGTCTTCGCTTTTGTGAAGAATGCATCGCATTGCGACCTGGAGGTGGTCTACATTTGCGACCATTTTTGGAATTCTTGGACTACTTCGCAAATACGAAGCATGCACCGCATTTATGATGGCTAGGGACTTCGCAAATGCGAGGTCCATGTCGCATTTGCGAATTCTGAGGGTCTGATGCGCTGATCGCATTTGCGATCAGTGTTTCACAATTACGGACATCACAATTGCGAATAAGTGTTTGCAATTACTACATAT
This sequence comes from Nicotiana attenuata, assembly GCF_001879085.1. Classification (NCBI taxonomy): domain Eukaryota; kingdom Viridiplantae; phylum Streptophyta; class Magnoliopsida; order Solanales; family Solanaceae; genus Nicotiana; species Nicotiana attenuata. Next base: position 1,149,853 of record NW_017670279.1, read on the forward strand.
GTAGATGGGTAAAAGTTTACAAAAATGTGACTTAACTTATTTTACACTATTTTTTAACCCTAAGCTCAATAGAGGTGATTTTTGAAGAATACTTTCTCCCAAATTCATTGGTAAGCACCTTTAATTAGTTTTCAATCAATTTCAACTACTTTTCATGAATTTTTAATATCAAATCTATGAATTTCGAGGTACAAATTAAGGGCTTTGGGTAGAATTTAGGAATTTTATAAAATAGAAATTTAGATCTCAAATTGAGGCCAAATTTCGAAACAAATCACATAACCGGGCTCGGGGGTGAATGAGTAATCGGGATTTGGTCAAATCCCGAATTTCGATCAAGCAGGCCCTGGGTTGAATTTTGTTGACTTTTTCAATTTAGCTAAAGATTGAACCTTTTTCATTCGTGGGTAGTTTCTAAAGCTTATTTTGTTGTTTGAACGATAATTGACTAGATTCGGTTGGTTTGGGGGCTTGTTCGAAAGGAAAAGTCGTGGTTGATTGTGATTTTGTTGCGAAAAGAGGCAAGTGTCGTGGTTAACTTTAATTTGAGGGAATTAAGGTAGAATCGAGTCTATTTATTATGTGAACTATGTGTTGGGGCGGGGTATATGCGAGGTGACAAGTGCATATGTGTTGTCCATTGGGATAAGCATGCGGGTGGAAAATTTTATCTTAATTTTACCATGTTATTTCCTTTACCATGCCTTCCCTGCCTTAGATAGATTGCTTATTCTTTGACTAGTTGCTTTCAAGTTATTTTCTATATTGAATTGTTGAGATACTGGGTGTTGAGAACGTGGAACTTGTGATTGGTTGTTGGCTCTAATTGTGGAAAGATTCTCATATGACGAGTGGAATTCAATAGTATTGTTGAAGCATATTTACTTTCCACCTTCCTCGATATTTGTGTTGTTGTTGTTTGGTGAGAAAGAGTGAAAAGCACGAAGGGTGTTGCCGTGCCTCATTTGCATATTGTTGTCATTGATTGAGTGAATGTGAGATTAAAAGCACGAAGGGTGATGTCGTGCACATGCTTATTTATGATGAGAGGTTAAAGCAAGAAGGGTGATGTTGTGCATATGCATTTTATTACGATCATGTGAGGATAAGAGTAAAAGTACGAAGGGTAATATCGTGCACTTGTATTTATGATATATGGTGAGGAAGAGAGTAAAAGCACAAAGGGTAATGCCGTACAATTTGTTGATTTTATTGCTTGAATCTTGATAAATGAAATGTGAACTTGGCTTGATGGTTTCAGAGTTTATTTTGAAAGAAGATTACTCGGTGATTCTTACTTATTATTCCGCTTATTGCCCTTTTCTACATGTCCCTATCATGATGTTACTCTTGACACTTTATTTGTTATTCCATTGCTTTATGTATAAAACTGCACATCTTTTTAGTAGGTGTCTTGTCTTAGCCTCATCACTACCTCGTCAGGGTTTGGCTCGACACTTACTGAGTATATAGGGTTGGTTGTAGTCATACTACACTTATGTACTTCTTGTGCAGTTTTGAAATTGGTACTAATGGAGTTCCGAGAGGTACTTAGTGGATACCAGACAATGTCGAGGTAGAGCTGCATCCCATTCGCAGACCTTGGAGTCACTTTCCTACTTTCTTATACTATTTCCATTTTGTTTCGGACAGTGATGTCTTTTATTCAAAACCTTGTATTTAATTGGTCTAGACGTGTGTGTACTTGTTACACCAAATCTTGTGGTGATCTACGTTTGTTATTAGTTCTAGAACTTATTATGCTATCATAGAGTTACTTATGTTATGTTATTCGTTCAGCTGTCAAATATTGATTACTTTTATGTTCGCATCATGTTGTGTTGGATTGCCTAGCAAGCAGTGTTAGGCGTTGTCACGACCCCGATTGGTTGGGATTTCGGGTCGTGACAAAGTTGGTATCAGATCACTAGGTTGCCTAGATCTCACCAGTCATAAGAAAGCTTAGTAGAGTCTTGAGCATTGGTACAGAGACGTCTGTACTCATCTTCTAGAGGCTATAAGGTTTTAGGAAATTTCACCTTCTTTCTTTCTCTATTGTACGGATTTATTGTATTGTGAGTATAAATATCTCTATTCTTATTCTCTCATAGATGGGACACGTACTGCATCAGTAGCCGATCAGGAGTCGGAGTCCCAAGCTGCAACCACAACTAGTGGTAGAGGTCGGGGCCGAGGTAGAGCCAGAGGCAGAGGTAGAGCTCAGCATAGAGCACACACAACAAAACCCATTGCAGAGCCTCAGATCGAGCAGGGTGAGAAGATCCCTATTCCGGCTGCACTAGTTGGACCATCTCAAGTCCTAGAGGGGTTCATTGCTACCCCAGTACTTCATAATGCCCTAGTCTGCCCGATGGGCCTTATGGAGAGTGTGGCTCAGGCTGGTGTGTTCCCTATGACACCAGCCGTCTCTCTGGTTGGAGAGAGGAGCCCAGACTCTCCCTACTCACATTCCAGAGCAAATGGCTCATGGGTATCAGACTTCGGTAGTTCCACCAGTTAGAGCAGTTCAACCTGTTATTGCTACACAGTCCGGGAAGGCACCAGTGATGTCGTCCGAGGGGCTAAAAGAGGTTGGACAAGTTCACCAAGTTATTTCCTACTCGCTTTGGTGGTATAGCTTCTAAAGACCCCCAAAATTTCTTGGGTCGTTGCCATGAGGTATTGTGCAACATGGGTATAATGGAGTCCGATAGAGTTGACTTCATAGTGTTTCAGGTGCATGGCTCTACCAAAAGGTGGTGGCAGGAGTATGTTCGGGGCAGACCAACAGGTTCACCTACTCTCACTTGGGCTCAATTCTCATAATTATTCTTGGAGAAGTCCTTCACCTTCACTAGAGAGAAGATTTCCGCAGTCAGTTTGAGCGCCTCCAGTAAGGTACCATGACCGTTACCCAGTATGAGACTAGATTTATGGATTTATCCCGCTATGCAGTTATATTGATCTCTACTGAGAGGGAGAGGGTACGGAGATTTATATATGGCCTTACTTATGGTATCAGGCTATATATGGTTAGAGAGACCAAGAATGACATTTCTTTCACTCGTGTTGTGGAGATTGCTAGACGGATCGATAGGATTCGTGGTCAAGGTAGAGAAGCGACATCTGAGAAGAGGCCTCGTTATTTTATTGGTTTAAGTGGTACCTCGTCTGGAGGTAGGGGTACATTTGGTAGAGTCCATCCTATCAGGCTCGTTCAGTCAGCATTTCAGGTGTCTCATGGTCCTTCAGGTGGCCATAGTTCTTATGGACCTCGTTCGGAGCAACTAGCATATAGTGCACCTTCAGCTCTTGTTATTGCACCTACGATTTAGAGTTATCAAGGTGGTTATTCAGGTCAATATGATTAGTTCCAATGTCAGCATTCACATCAGCCGAGGGCTTGTTACACTTGTGGGCTCTCGAGGCACGTCACAAGGTTTTGCCCCAGGTCATAGTGCAGCATGCCACAATAGGGTACTTGTGCGATGGTTCCAGCACCAGTTGCTCTGCGGCTTGCCTAGCCATCCAGGGGTAGGGGTTAGGCAGCTAGAGGTGGAGGCCAGCCAGTGAGAGGTCCTCCGAGAGGTAGAGGTCAGATTGGTAGGGCTCAACCCCGTTGCTATGCATTTCCAGCTAAACCTAAGGCTGAGTCGTCTGATGCAATCATCATAGGTATTGTTCTGGTTGTCCATAGAGATGCATTAGTTTTATTTGATTCACGTTCCATTTTTTCATATGTGTAATCTTATTTTTCTTCATATTTGGATATGTCTCTTGATTCCTTGAGTGCTTCTGTTTATGTGTTTACGCCCGTTGGGGATTCTATTATGGTAGACCAGGTCTATCATTATTGTTTGGTCACTATCAGGAGCTATGAGACTAGGGTTGACTTTCTATTCCTTTACATGGTGGATTTTGATGTGATTTTACATATGGATTGGTTGTCACCTTATCACGCTATCTTGGATTGTCATGCCAAGACTGTGATGTTAGCCATGTCAGGGTTGCCTCGATTTGAGTGGAGAGGGACTTCTGGTCACTCCACTAGCAGGGTTATTTCATACGTGAAGGCTCGACGTATGGTCGAGAAGGGGTGTTTAGCATATTTAGCCTACATCCTTGATTTTAGTGCGGAGGTTCCTTCCATGGATTTAGTTCTAGTTGTGCGGAGTTCCTAGAGGTGTTTCTTACTGACTTGCTGGGCATTCCACCTGACAGAGATATCGACTTTTGCTTTGCTTGGTTCCGGGCACTTAACCCATTTTTATTCCACCATACAGTATGGCCCTAGCAGAGTTGAAAGAATTGAAGGAACACTTGTAGTATTTTCTTGATAATGGATTCATTAGACCTATTTTCTCGCCTTGAAGTGCACCAATGTTGTTTGTGAAGAAGAAGGACATATCGATACGGATGTGCAGAGATTATCGGAAGTTTAACAAGGTCACTATTAAAAACAAGTATCCATTGTCAAGGATTGATGACTTATTGGACCAGCTTCAGGGTGTCAAGGTGTTTTCCAAGATTGATTTGAGGACTGACTACCATCAGGTGAAGATTAGGGCATCAGATGTCCCTAAGACAACTTTTCAGACTCTATTTGGTCACTACGAGTTCTTGGTAATGTCATTTGGCTTGACTAATGCCCCAGCAGTCTTTATGGATTTGATGAACCGAGTGTTCAAGCCTTGTTTGGATTCCTCTGTAATCATCTTCATTGATGATATTTTTGTTTACTCCCGCAGTTGAAAGGAGCATGAGCAACATCTGCGGATCGTATTTCAGACTTTGAAGGATCGTCAGTTATATGCCACGTTTTTGAAGTGTGAGTTATGGTTTGACTCGGTTGTCTTTTTGGGCCATGTTGTATCTTTCAAGAGCATTAAGGTAGATCCTAAGAAGATTGAGGTTGTTCAGAACTGGCTAGACCTACTTCAGCTACAGAGATTCAGAGCTTCCAAGGATTGGCAGGGTATTATTGCCGGTTTGTGGAGGGGTTTTCATCTATCTTAGCCCTGTTGACCCAGAAGGGTGCTCTTTTCAGATGGTCTGACGAGTGTGAGGTGAGCTTTCAGAAGCTCAAGACTACATTGACTACAACCCCAGTAATGGTATTGCCTACAAGTTCGAGATCTTACACTATGTATTGTGATGCATCATGTATTGGGCTTGGCGCGGTATTAATGCAGGACGGTAGTGTGATTTCCTACATGTCTCGTCAGTTGAAGGTTCATGAGAAGAATTACCTTGTACATGATTTGGAGCTGGCAACCATTGTTCACATACTGAGGATTTGGAGGCACTATCTATACAGTGTTCCATGTGAGGTCTATACAGACTATCGGAGTCTCCGTCACCTTTTCAAGCAGAAGGACCATAATTTGTGGCATCAGAGATGATTAGAGTTGTTGAAAGACTATGATATCACCATACTATACCATCTGGGGAAGGCCAATGTAGTGGTCGATGCATTAAGTAGGAACGCTGAGAGCATGGGCAGTTTGGCATATTTACCGGCGGTGGAGAGGCCACTAGCCGTGGAGGTTCAGGATTTGGCCAATTAGTTTGTGAGGTTGGACGTTTCGGAGCCTAGCCGAGTTCTCGATTATGTTGTGGCACAATCATCATTGTTGAAACATATCAAGGCTCGCCATTTTGATGATCCTTACTTGTTGGTGTTGAAAGACACGATGCAGCGTGGTAGTACCAAAGAGGTTGTGATTGGGGATCAAGGCTCTACCTCGAGCACACTATTCATATATAGGAGGACATGTTGCGAGCGTGCTCTACGGATTTTGAGGGTAAGTGGGACCAGTTTATTACTCTAGCAAAATTCGCCTACAACACTAACTATTAGTCGAGCATCCATATGGCTCTGTACGAGGCCTTATATGGAAGGCGGTGTCGTTTGCTGATTGGTTGGTTTGAGCCAGGCGAGGCTAGATTGTTGGGCACTGATTTGGTCCGTGATGCTTTGGAAAAGGTTAAGGCGATACAGGAGCAACTTCGTACAGCTCAGTCTAGGGAAAAGAGCTATGCGGATCGGAAAGTTCAAGATGTGGCTTACATGGTGGGCGAGAAGATTCTTCTCTGAGTGTTTCCTATGAAAGGTGTGATGCGGTTTAGGAAGAAGGGCAAGCTGATCCCGAGGTTTATTGGCCCGTTTGAGATCTTGGAGAGAGTTGAAGAGGTTGCTTATAGTCTTGCATTGCCTCCTAGACTAGCAGGGGTACATCCGGTATTTCATATTTCCATGATTCGGAAGTACCATGAGGATAGGTCACATGTTTAGACATCAACACGGTATAACTTGATGAAACTTGACCTATGAAGAAGAGTCGCTGCCTATTCTAGACCGACAGGTTCGAAAGTTGAGATCCAAAAGTTTTCCTTTTGTGAAAGTGCAGTGGAGAGGTCAACTGATTGAGGGGGCTACATGGGAGTTCGAGACCGATATGAGGAGTAGATGCCAACACCTTTTTACTAGTCCAGGTACATTTATATGTTTGTTCGAGGATGAATGTTTCTTTTAGAGGTGGAGAATGAGACGACCCAATGGGTTATTTTGAGTAAAAGCCTTAATTTGTGTGTTTTGAGACCTCTCATATCTTTATTTGATGTTATATGACTTGCATGTGTGATCTGTTGCTTTTCGGAAAGATTTTCGTCAAATTTGGAAGAAAATGTGATTTTGACTTGAAATGAGGCTAAAGTTGACCACCGTCAATGTTTTAGATAAACGATCCCAGATCGGTGTTTTCACAACTGTAGTAAGTTTGTATGATATTTTGGGACTTGCACGCATGTTCGGTTTGGGCCCGAGTGACTCGAGCGCATTTCAGTGCACTATGTAAAAAAGTTGAAAAATTGAGTTTCAAACTTGAAATTTTCAGTTTTAAGGATCGATTCTTGATATTAGATGTTATTTTAGAGATTTGAGTTAGCGAGCGAGTTTGTGTGATGTTATTACACTTGTTTGGATGTTCGGACTAGAGCCTGAGGGGCTTGGGTGAATTTTGGATGTGTTATGGTTAGGTTTGGAACTGCTGGTGTCATGTTGCGGGTCTTGCATTTGCGAGAACCTGATCGCAATAGTGACCCTCGCATTTGCCATGTTAGGCTCGCAAATGCAAACATGGGCTGGGGGGATGGTCTTTACATTTGTGAAGAATCCATCGCATTTTCGACCTGGAGGTGGTCCACATTCGCGACCATTTTTCTTACTTTTGCGGTGACTTGGAATTCTTGGACTGCTTCGCATTATGCACCACATTTGTGATGGCTTGGGACTTCACAAATGTGAGGTCCATGTCGCATTGGGGCTTCTGAGGGTCTGATGCACTAACTGCATTTGCAATCTATGTTTCACAATTGCGAACATTGTAATTGCGAGCAATTGTTCGCAACTGCTACATCTGCAGCTAAGTAAAAGTTGAGAAAAATGGGACTTAACTCATTTTACACCATTTTCAATCCTAAGCTCACTAAAGGTGATTTTTGAAAAACACTTTCTCCCCAAATTCATTGGTAAGCACCTTTAACTAGTTTTCAATCAATTTCAACTACTTTTCATGAATTTTTAACATGAAAACTATGAATTTCAAGGTAGAAATTAGGGGTTTTGGGTAGAATTTCGGGTTTGTAAAATTGAGATTCAGATATTAAATTTAGGTCGAATTTCAAAACAAATCACTTAATTGAGCTCGGGGGGTGGGGGTGGGGGGGTGGGAGGGTGGGTGAATGGTTAATCAGGATTTAGTCCATATTTCGACATAGTGGGCTCAGGGTTGGCTTTTTTTGACCTATTCAGTTTAGCTAAAGATTGAACATTTTTCATTCGTAGGTAGTTTCTAAAGCTTATTTTGAATTGTTTGAACGATAATTGACTAGATTTGGTTGGTTTGGAGGCTTGTTCGAAAGGAAAAGCCGTGGTTGATTGTGATTTTGTTGCGAAAAGAGGTAAGTGTCATGGTTAACTTTTATTTGATGGAATTAAGGTCGAAACGAGTCTATTTGCTATGTGAACTATGTGTTGGGGGTGGCGTATATGCGAGATATGTGTTGGCCATTGGGATAAGCATGGGGGTGGAAAATTTTGTCTTAATTGTTTGATCACGTCCATTTCACACCCAATTAAGGAGTATGAAATGGTCGTTACAATAATAATACTCTACGCGAGTCGGGTTCGAATCCACAGGGAGTTTGAAGTGGTATAAATGTAAACACTCAAGAAAAGAAACTCGAAATAACCAAATATATCTTTCAGACAAAGGTGGGTAACTGTTATCTAAATTAACTACTAAGAGATTTAACTAACTAGTGAGCAAATAATGATTGAAATATTTTTGATGTTTTTGTCAAATAGGAAAAAGCCTAGGGTTGTAACCTTCACCTAGGTGTAAACCCAATGAGCAAAGTAAATCTATGCTTGCTTGGTAGATCGAGGTTTGTTATAACTCTCACTGCTCAAGTACCCATTCAATACCTCTCGGTTAAAGAGTTATTATGCCAAATTGGCTTTGTCAAGACCAAATGGGTAGAAATCTAAACAATTGAATATGAGTCTAAGTTAGATTATCCATATCTCTAGTTCAAATCCTTTAATCAAACTAATCAAAAGTTCAACTAGTTCAATTTCTTGCTAGCCAAGTTTTTCTAAACTAAATCCCTCTTTCTCAAGTAAGAATGAAGTCAAGTAGGCATGAACCTATATTTGCAACCATTAATTCTAAGTATAAAGCATAATAAGGCTAAATAACATACACCCAATCAATAGAAAGCATTAATATTAAATACCCATAGTTTTACACACTAGGGTTGAATTACAACACTAGAGAAAATCTAGCTACTCATAATAAGTTACATAAAAAACAAGAAGAAGAAGCAATTGAAGACATAAAACTAGAAGTAAAGTGGAAAATTAATTGATCTTCTCTAATTATTGCTCCAAATTGCAAAAAGTGGCTAAATATAATCGCTAGCTGCTGCTACAGTACAAAAGTTGCCTTAAAAAGTGTTCCTCATCTATTTATAGTGCTCTGAAATTTGCTGACAAAGATACCCTTCGGAGGGTTCTGCAGCTACACAATTACATCTGAAACTTTTTTTGTTGCTTTTGCAGATGCTTTGCAGTCATAGGGATTCTGCGGCCGTGCATACGCTTTTGCAGCCGCACTTCAGCTTCCGTGGCAGCACAATATGGCTGCGAACTGCACTTTGAGGAGGCTTCAGATTTGTTCAATTGCAACCTATCCGATCTTTCAGTCTTCATCAGTGCAGACCTTAAGTGTGAATGCATTTTTTGGCTTGCGGATAGCACTTCTGCCTGATACCCTTGAAGCTTCAGTTTCTCTTTTGCGGCCGCAGATGGAATTCTGTGGAACACACTATTCTTTGTAGTTCTCCTCTTGATTGTTCTGAGCTGGAATATATGCTCTTTGAGTTAGATTTCTTGTTTGGATCACATTCTACAACACGCCTGCAATTCACACATTTTTATTAGATTCGGGAGCAAAAATTACTACTTTCGGACTAAAAACTAAAGCAAGAAAGTGCTAATAAGTGATTAAAATCCACACTTATCAACTCCCCCAAACTTAAGTATTTTCTTGTCCTCAAGCTACTCGATTAGTTTTCTCCTTCCCTCAGAGAAAGTTCATTTCTAAAAGTAAATTTTAAGTCATTTATACTCAGTTGGGACCAACAATTACCCACAATACTCATGCATTCTAAATAAGGTGTCAAATCTTTCAAAAATGTGCAACTTGCATGTAACTCTAGTGTGACATTTGAGCTTCAAGAATTGTCTTCATTCATCAAGGACTCTTGCTTTTTCATGTAAATAATGGTGAACTCCAAAGTCTTCCGCTTCTACATTCCATTTGCCATGCCCACTTCAAAATTTAACAATCAATTTCTAGAGCAATAAAGGTTTCACTCTTCTCTCACAAAGGAATGTCACAAGTAAAGCTTCGAGTACCATAGGCTTGCCCCTCATGTAAATCTCCACTAATGTAAGCGTACTCAGCTTGAAACCAAATATGACTTCTTTCGGTTTGTAATGAAGGCTTTGGATTGGGGTAGGATACCATATGGGATAGAAGTGGTTACACCTTTCCTTAAGCACTTCATATCTCATTTCTTGGCTCACATTTTTCCAAACCTGTAGATGCATTTCTTTTCTTAGGGGCTAGAGCTACTTGCCATCACTCTTTATTGACAGTTTCATTCTTTTTTTCCCTTGATATTTATACTAGAGGTGCTTGCCTCATTTAATTTCATCAACCTCCCTTTTTTTGTTCTCTTTTTGTGTTTCTTTTTGTTCTCATCACTTTCTTTTTGTACTTTATCTTTCTTGGAGATCGTTTCTTTTCTCTCTTTTCAATTCCTTGATACCTCTTTTTGATTCCTCAAGCTTGCCCCCCAACTTAGTCTTGAGCCACTTACTACATATGAGTGCTTAGGAAGGTTCGGGCGCCAAGAGAGGATTATGTTCAAAATAGGTAAATGCTTCTAGTATGGTTATCAACGAAGAAAGGCTAAAGTCTCAAAGGGGTTGACTAGGGATAACGATCATAGGGTGGTAGTGGAAAGCTCAAATGAGTCAAGGAAAGCCTACAATCATCTTTCAAACCAAGCAAACTTAGAATTTTGCCATAAATCACATTCGGGGCAAGTTCTAGACTATTCACTCAAGTACTTGGACTAATAACAAAATTTCATCGCACCTCTCATGCAATTGCACCGTAAAAGAGGATAGCATCTAAAACCCACAACAATCACAGTCAAGTTAAAGATCACTATGGGCCACTCAACCACTTAATGGTTATCAAAGACAACTCAAGAACCTCAAAGTCACTTTTACTAGAGCTTATTCTTCTAAAAACCTTGTCTCAAACCATAAGCATGCAATTAAGTATGTTGGTTCCACATGAAGCATAAATAACTCTTTTTTGTAGAATAACTTGATTAGGGCTTTTATTCATTACCACGTACTACTACTATTACCTAAACATGAAACATACTCATTCCCTTAAGAAAGTTGTCACACTATCCATAGTATCTTTCGAAAGAATTGTGGCATTAAGAAAATCAAAGGCTTATTATCAACAAATGAAAGAAAGATATAAAAATTAAATGACCAAAATAATCACAACTAAAGATACTACTAAATGTAACAAACCACTAAAGATAAGTAAAATAAAATCATCTATTATTACATCCCAATATCATCAAATGTGTCAAACATCAAATATAGAATTCTCCACCCCCCCTCCCAATAAAAAGAAGCATTGTCCCCAATGCTTAGCAATATAAGCTCAAAGAGAAGATAAGGCAAAAGAACTCCGTAAGGGTCCTTTGTCATCGAAGTGTCACCAGCAACACCAATCCTAGCTGGCTTAGCTAAGTGAATCATGTCATCATCCTGTGGGGGAGAGGCCTGAGAGCTGAACATATCATGCACCGTATCAACAGTGCTGGATGCAAGGCAAGGATCCTCAGTCTGAGCAACAGGATCCACATGAGAAGGCGGATCTGGGTGAGGCTAGGTGTGTTCCAGTAGCATATCAAATGGCAAATCACCGAGCTCAGGTATCCTCGTCACCTCAGCTCGAAGTGCATTAACCAACTTCTTGCTGGCCTGTGTCTTTCTCATCTTCTTCACCTGCTTGGTCAATAGCTTAATCACTGCACCATGTTGTACCAGTGTATCCATGATCACCTTTTGGTTGTCCAAGAACTTGGTGACCTTCTTATCAATGTTAGAAGGATCCAACTGTGTCTGTGATGATGTCTGCCCTACAACTGTAGTAGAAATCTCTGACAACTTTAAAGTAGCTGTCTGCATCTAGTTGTTGAGGCTTACTAATGTATGAGAGACTCGCAAGGCAGATAATGGGCATGTAGGCAAAGGCACCGGTCTCGGAGCTAGTGTAGGCACAAGAGCAGAGGCTGAGGATGATGGCCCAGTAATGGCAATTCTCGCACTGGCGGAAGGCTCAGCTGAAGCGGAAGGGGTGTCAGAGGGACTAGAGGCTACAACAACCGGTTCATCAAACTGGCCAGCAAAAGTAGAAGGTTGAATGCTCTTCTTCAGGTTCCTCAGGTTTTGCAACTTGTACCACTCAAAAAGACTAGTGGGCTTGACCTTCGTGTCAAATGGCCCGGACTCCACCTTGGCATCAGTCAAATACTCAGTGATGATGTTGGGGTAGGGGTAGGATGTGTTGCCCTGCTCTGCCACAAGAGAGATATTGGCCGACATCAAAGCACCCATATTAATTGGGTACCCGACCATGATAGAAGCTACCAGAACTGCTCTTGGCAAGGGCAAATTATTCTCATTCAGGCATGGGTCAAGTCTATTGGACACAAAGGTATCCCGGTCTTTTGCCTCAAAACTCAAAGTGTTGTGGAGGACTGGCACTCCGGCACCTATCCAAGGGGGAGTAGGCCCAGGTACAAGAATCTCTGTGAGCCACGATTTGGCCTCCTCTTTCTCTACCAACTTATCTAAATACTCCTTTAGATCAACATCCTCAAATTTGAGGTAAGCATTTAGAGTGCATCAATCAAATTTGACTTTAATGTTGCGCACTTTCGTAATCTTTGTCCTTTAACAATGTGCGCCGTGTTGACGCAGAATTCCCGGACTAGGTATTCCTTCACATTCACCAGCTTCTCTGTAAACTGCATCCACCCCTTTTCTTTATAACTGCTCCAAGATAGCGAGATTGTATTTATCTAAGTCCTTGAGGAGGAATTTCCTTTTGTGGGTTAGTAATCTTTTTTTCCACCACATTCGGAAGACTGTGTAAGTTTGCAAGCTAAAAAACCGGTCTTCCCAGACTACTTTCTTCTTAGTTTTTGCATGCCTACCTTTGCACTTGATCCCCCTCTTCCATCATTTGGGGCATCATCAAAATTTGAGTCCTAAGCAGCTTCATTGGACTCATGACTAGTACTAGCTGAGCCCTAGGAGGTACTATGAGATATGGAGGGCACAACTTGGGGCTCAGACCACCCTTGTGGCCTAGATTTCTCCTCGGCGTGCTCTTCAGGTGAAGGCACAAAATTCCCTTCTGAGGCCTCCCTAGATGGGGCATAAGAACTAGACTTTGAAAGGCTTCTACCTCTCCCCCGGCCTGCAATTGTTTTCTTTGCAATAGCCCTCTATGCACTCCGGTGCATGGAACCCCTGCCTCTACCTTTCCCTGGTTCTCCCTTTCCTTTAGAAGACTCTCCTTGTCTTCTTGATCACAACATTGTCTATAAATGCACAAAGAGAGTTGTCAGTTGACATATAAGTTACAAAACAATTAAGAGTCATGCTACTTATTGGATGACACCATAGAAGCAGTAGAGTTTTAAGTTTGCAACATGCAGTAGATTGGGTATAAGTGAAGTCCGCACAATTTGGAGTGCGGTCTGCAAAGAGGAAGTGCGACAATTTCAAGTGATGTCTGCACTTCAGCATAGTTGTGCCAAGTCCTTAGAGAGAGGTCTCTAATGGACAATGCAGACTCCATCTGTAGCCGTAGAAATTCAACTGCGGTCCGCATAATTACTTTTGCGGTCCGCACTTAGGTAAAAGTACTCAGGACCTTAGAGAAGAAGTTCCCTGATTATTGATGAGAACCTCCCTTTGCGACCGCAAAATTTAAACCCCGATCCGCACAATCAACTAGCCTTCAAGGTATCAATTAAGAGGTTTGCGGATCACACAATTTCAAGTGCGGTCCACACAGTTAAGCACAGTGATGGGTACATGTCTTTTTACCTAGGTCATGCAATTATGTGTTCAATCCTAATGGGTAACATGGTAAAGGGATGATACTCAACAACCCAACCTTATCTAAGCATGCTTTGACAAATAACCAATGTTAAATTACCCCACATAGACACATTAAAGGGATGCAATAGCAGATTGCTTAAAAAGAAGTTAAAAGGCAAAATAAATTCAAAAAATAAAAACAACAAGATTTGAAGTGATGCATACCATAGTGTGCTAGTGTGGTAAGATCAATGGAAGTGTGATAGGTTGTTTTTGATCAAAAAGTGCAAGCAGGGAACCTCTTAGAGTAACAGTGTGAGAGTGGAAATAGTGAAAAGTGTAAAAGGAGGGGTTACTATTGTATTTATACTTAGAGAATAGTGAGAGTGAAAGAGGGTGAGTGAGGCCACATAATTCCAAGTGCGGTCCGCACGTTGTTACCTGGGCAGAAGGGAAGCATGCAATTGTTTGGTCCGCACTTTTTCAAGTGCGACCACACTTCTGTCAACTTAGTTCCAGCTACTTCTATGATAATGCTTTTCTGTGACCGCATAATTTGTGATGGTCCACAAACTCACTCTGCACTGTTGGGAAAATTTTTTAGAGGACCTTCAATCTAACACCTGAACCGACCCTTGCAATTGTGGTCCGCAAATGAAATATGCGACCGCACAAAATATTCTACGATCAACATTCCTTCTTCTATGACTGCACTTGAAAAAGTATGGTCCGCATTTTGCCCTGTGTGACACAACTTCAGCTATAATTTCAATATCTAACACTTACCCCTGCAGTACACTTCAAATCATGTTAAAAAAACATCTAACTAAAAGAGAAAAAGGAAAAGAACTTGGGTTGCCTTCTAAGAAGCGCCTCATTTAACGTCGTGGCACGATGCAATGTCATATCATCCTCAAATGAAGTAAAGAACCACCACCACATGGCTCTCACCAACTTTCCCCAAATTACGCTTCACCCAGTGACCATTGACTCGAAATATTTCATTGTTCATCTTTTTCTTCAAGTTCAAAGCACCAAATAGGGTCACACCGACAATTTCAAATGGACCACTTCACTTTGACTTGAGCTTCCTGGGAAACATTCTCAACCTTGAGTTGAACAACAATGCTATATCACCGGCCTTGAACTCCTTGTTCCAATATACTTGTCATGAGATATTTCATCTTCTCTTTGTACAAGGACGAACTTTCATATGCATGGTAGCGGAACTCATCCAATTCATTCAAGTGTGCAACTTGTAAGTTAGTGGCTACATCCCAATCAAGATTCAATTTCTTCAAGACCCACATTGCATTGTGCTCTAGTTCCACCAGAAGATGACATGTTTTTCCGAACACCAATCGGTATGGAGACATTCTGATAGGTGTTTTGTAAGCCGTTATATATGCCCATAGAGCATCATCAAGTTTTTTAGACCAATCTGTCCGCTTTGCATTCACTGTCTTGGACAAAATAACCTTTATCTCCCGGTTGGAGACTTCCACTTCACCACTAGCTTGTGGATGATAGGGAGTTGTTACTTTGTGAGTGACACCATACTTGCCAAGTAAAGTGTCAAAAGCTTTGTTGCAAAAATGTGACCCTCTATCACTTATGATTGCTCGCAGAGTCCCAAACCTTGTAAAAATGTTCATCTTCAAGAAAGCAAACACACTTCTAGCCTCATTATTGGGTAAAGCAACGGCTTCAACCCATTTAGACACGTAATCCACCACGACCAAAATGTAGGTGTTCCCACAAGAACTCATGAAAGGGCCCATAAAGTCAATACCCCAAACATCAAAGATATCAATCTCCAAGATGGTTGTAAGGGGCATCTTATATTTCTTTGAAATTCCTTCGGTCCATTGACATTTATCACATCTTTTCACTAAATCATTTGCATCTTTGTAAAGGGTAGAACAATAGTAACCACAACTTAGGACTTTAGCCGCCGTTCTTGCTCAACCATGATGACCACCATATGGCGAAGAATGACAAGCCCCATGAATATCACCTTGCTCTTCCTCCGGCACAAACCTTCTAATCACCCTATCCGTGCAAATCCGAAAAAGGTATGGTTCACCCCACTAGTAATCTTGACAATCTTTCTTGAGATTATTTTTTTGGTTTGAAGAGAACTCATCCGGAATGATACCATGATCCACGTCCAATCCACACTCAATAGTGAGTGAAAATGGTCGTTGGAAGAATAGTACCCAACAAGAGTCGGGGTCGATTTCCATATGGAGTTTAATATGGGTGTTAAGGGTAAACACTTGATGAAAGCAAATGGAACAACTAGATTGCACTTCCAAACAAAGGGTTTTGATTTCTAATACTAATTTTAGTCTAACAATTATAAGCTAAGAGAAGAAACTAGAAAGCGAATGATTCATTTTGGTGTTTTTTCCAAAAAGTTAAAAAGCCTAGGATGTGACATTAACCTAGGTATTCACCTAATAGGTTAAACACGTTAACACTTGCTTTGTTAATTGGGGTGTATTATAGCTCTCAACTCTATGTTACCCACTCAATACTTCTCGTTCATAGAGCGATATTGCCTAATTTGGCTTTCTCAAGCCGAGATGGGTGTCAAGCTAAATAGTTGATATGACCTCAATTCGGGTTCTCACTATCTCTAGTTTGAACCCTTTAATTAGGCTAATCAAACTCTCAATTAGCCCAATTCCTTGTTAGCCAAGTTATCCTAGACTAGGTCCCTCTTTCCCAAGTAAAGACCAAGTCAAAAGGCATGAATCAATATTTGCAACCGTTAATTCAAAAATTAAAGCATAAAATAGGCTAAATAATCAACACCCAATCATAAACAAGCATTAAATTAGATACCCATAAGGTTTACACACTAGGGTTAGGTCACAAGCCTAGTAAGAATTTAGCTACTCATAGTGAAATATGAAGAAAATAAAGAAGAAATACTAATTAAACTCATAATCTAAGATTAAAAAGATAAAATATGATGTTTAAATCCTAAAATAGTCACAAACTTCCTAAAATAGAAAAATACAATGGCCACAGCAGCTCAAACTTCGAAACTTGACCTAAAAATGTGATTCTCGTCTATTTATAGTACCCCAATATTGACTGACATATATGCCCCTCGAGAGGTTTTGCGGTCGTGCAATTCCATGTGCAGTCCGCAGATTGCTTCAGCTTGCAGCTTCTTGGATTCTGTAGCCACACAATATGTTCTGCGACTGCAAGTCAGCTTCTGCGGACGCACAATTCTTGTGCGGTCCGCACTTCAGGCAAGGCTTCAAGGCTTGGTAATTTGCACATTCTCTGAAATTTTGAACATTTGTCGGTGCACATCATGATTTGTGGTCGCACAATTCATGTGTTGTCCGCACATTAGCTGAAAGTCTACTGGGCTTATTCACTTGATCTGTGGGCGTAAAGGGAATTCTGCGGTCCACACTTTCTGCGGCCGCAGAAATACCTCTGCGGACCGCACATCTTGAGTGCTGTGCCCCTTCTTGCATTTTGAGTCGGAACACTCCCTTTTTAGTGAGATTTCTTCATGAGAGCCCAAATTTCCAACATTCCTACAATTTGCACATTTTCATTAGTTTTGGGAACATAAATCACTACTTTCGGACTAAGAAAAAAGTAAAAAGGTACTAATAAATGGTCAAACTCCGCACTTATCAACTCCGCCAAACTTAAGTCATTGTTTGTCCTCAAGCAAATAGATTAATTCCCTTCCCCTCACAGTTAAAGGTCATTTCAGTGAGTCAATGGTGAGCCTTTCATACTCCAATGGATTAACAATTACTCACACTACTCATGCATTATCAACAAGGTGACAAGTCAAATATTCATGTACATATAGTTCTAATGTGACATTTGAGCTTCAAGAATTACTTTACTCATCAAGGACTCTTGTTCTATCATGTAGGTCATGATGGACTCCAAAATCTTCCTCCTCTACTTTCCATTTGCCAAGCTCACTTAAAAAATTAGCACTCAATCTTAAGATTCATGAAAGGTTTACTCATCTCTCATAAGAGAATGTCACAAGTGCGGCTTCAAGTACCATAGGCTTGTCCCTTATGTAGATCACCACTAATGTAAGCTCACTCGGTTCGAAATCAAGTAGGACTTCTTTCGGGTTGTAATGATGGCTTTTGGATTAGGGTAGGATATCATATGGGTGAGTGGTTACACCTTTCCTTGAGCACTCCATATTTTCATTTCTCGGCTCATGATTACCAATTCTTAGAGGCATTTTCTTTTCGTTGAGGATTAGAGAGACTTAACATCACTCTTTCTTGTTCATTTCATTCTTGTTCTCCCTTTTTGATTGCTCATGTTATGGATAATTGTCATTTTTTGAAACCATCAACCCTTTCACTTATTAACTTTTTGCATTTTTCTTTTTATTCTTTTCTTTTATTGCCTCCTCTTTCATAGAGATCATTTATTTTCTCTTTTTGCGCCTTGATATCTTTTTCAAATTCCTCATATCTCCTCCAAACATATGCTTTAAGCCACTTATTTCACAAGAGTGTTAAGGAAAGTCAGGGTGCCAAGAGAGGGTCACGACAAAACGGGTAAAGACTTATAACATAGTTATCAAATGATAAAGGCTAGAGGCTCAAAGGGGTTGACTAGGATAAAGACATTGGTTAGCAATAGAAAGTTCAAACGGGACAAGGAAAGTCTACAATCACTTCTCAAACCAAGCAAAGCTTAGGATTTCTCCTTGAAACACATTCAGGACAAGTTCTTGACCATTCACACGAATACTTGGACTAGCAACAATTCATCACCCCTCATTCAACTGGATCGTAAAAGAGGATATAGTCGAGAGCCTATAATGACCACATTCAAGTTTAAAGATCACTATGGTCCAATAAACCACTCGATGATCACCAAAGTTAACTCAAGAGTCATAAAGTCACTAACTAGTGCTATTTCTTTTAAAAACCTTGTCTCTAACCATAAGCACGTAGTTAAGTCTGTTGGTACCAAATTAAGCATGATTAACTCTTCAAGAATGATTTGATTAGGTATTTTTATTCGTTATTACTACTATTATTATCTAAACACAAAAACTGACTCATTCCCTTAAGAAGGTTGTCACGCCATCCATCATTGGGATGAGTCACCCGGTTCACAATAAAACTACCTTTGGAAAGAACCGTGACATTAAGAAAACCAAAGGCTTATTATCTACTAAAACATAAAAAGAAACTACTTAACAAAACAAGGACTAATATGGAAAAAATAAAGAAGCTAATGAGCAACAACTACTAAAGATAGATAAATATACATAAAAAGAGAGAGAGAAGATAAATAAATACAAATAAGGAAAGAAAGAGCATCGTCAAATTATTACAGACCAAATGTATCCAAAATGTACCAATGTATCAAATAAACTCCACCCCCTAAGTACAAGTAAGCATTTTCCCTAATGCTTAGAAAAATAAGAGTAAAAGAAGATAGGGTGAATAAAACTCCCTAAGTATCCTTTGACATCTCACTGTCCTCGGCAATATCATCTCCCTCAGAATCAGCCAACTGAATCTCATCATCATCAAATCTAGGCATGGCTGGGTTGTCAAACATTGCACCATTGTGTCGGCAGTAAGGTCTAGCTCGTCAGACTGGCCAGCTGGTGCTACCGGTGCAGATGGTGTTGGAGGATCTGGGGCAAACTGGTGTTGGTCAAGTAGCATATCAAAGGGCAGGTCTCCGGCTGTGGCAAGTCTAGTCACCTTCTTTTGAAGTTTGTCCACTGATTTTTTGCTTACCTGGGACTTCCTCATCTTCTTTACTTCCTTTCCCAACTCCTTAATAACTGACCCGTGCTGCACCAATGTGTCCATGATAGCCTTCTGGTTGTCCAGAATCTTCTTTAGCATCTCATTAATGTCAGAAGTAGCCCGTGGTGTCTTTGAAGTGGACTGTGCTGCAACTGTACTGGTTAAGTCAGACAGGTTTGGCAGTAGCTATCTACATCTAGTTATTGAGGCCCGCCAATGTCTGGGAGACTCGTAGTGCAGATAGTAGAGTAGTGGGCATGGGCACTGGCCTCAGAGCTGTGGTAGGAGCTGAGGACGATGGTAGAGGCATAGCAGCAGCACTGGAAGAAGGCTCAACAGAGGTGGATGGAAGATCAGCTGTCTCAGAAACTACCACTTCTGGCTCATCAGACTAGCCAGTGATGGTAAAAGGTTGGAATTTCTTCTTTGGGTTGCTCGCATCCATCATTGAATACCAGTCAAAAGGCTTTTTCTCTTTCACCTTGGTGCCAAAATCTCTCGGCTCTACCTTTGCATCGGTGATGTACTCTGTGATAATGTTTGGGATAAGTGTAGGCCGAGCTATCCTGCCGTGCTATCAATGAAATATTGGCAGGTATCACGACACCCACATTAATTAGTTACCTGGCCATAATGGAAGCCACAAGCACAACCCGAGGAATAGGATCATTCTGGAACGGATCCAATCTGCTACAAACAAAAGTTTGCCATCCCTTCGCTTTAAAACTCAGAGTACTCAGTTGGATACGCACCCCAGCGGTAATCCGTGGTGGTGGTGGCCCCGGTGGTGCTAAGATCTCAGCCAACCAAGGACATACTTCCTCCTTCATTGCACACATCTCCAGATACTCATTTGGCTCAACATCCCTAAAGCCCAAGTACGCGTTTAGCGTATGCTGATCAAACCTCACCTTGAGGTTGCGCACTTTGTTCACCTTCTTCCCTTTCTTTATATAAGCAACATTGGCATAGAATTCTCGAAGGAGGTATTCATTGGCATCCTCCACTCTCTCGGTGAACCACATCTAACCCTTTCGATCTCTGAACTGCCTCAATATTACCGAGTTGTATGTCTCCAAATCTTTCAAAGAAAATTGTCGCTCAAGAGTCAACGGCCTCACTGGCCACCACATACGAAAACTAGTGAAGGCGGCCAAGTTGACAAATCAATCCTCCCAGACCTCCTTCTTCTTTGATATCTTCAGATCTGTAGTTGTAGCTTCTCCGCCGCTACTATCATCGGGGATGTCATGTATAACCTGTGCCTCAGGGAGTGGTGTAGCTGATGGCTTAAAAGCCTGGCTAGCACTCTCCGACCCCTCGGAGGTGCTGTGAGATGAAGACGGCTCATCCCTGAGCCGGTACCTCCCTTGCGGCCTCGATTGTGTGGTCGTCTGCTCCTCCTGAACAGGGGCTGTATTTCCCTCTGACACCTCCCTAGACGGGATGTAGGAGCTAGACTCGGAGAGGTCTGTACCTCTCCCTCTGTCGGCTGTGGTTTTCTTCCTGATTGTATTGGGCTAGCCAAGGGGCAAGGTACCTTTACCTCAACCCCGAGAAGATTCACCTCTTCCCTTTCAAGTGTCGCTTGGGCCTCTTGATTGAACCATTGTCTGTATCAAAGCAGAGAAGATTGTTAGTTGCAATCCATTGTTCAACACATACATGACTCATGTAGGTAAGGAAGAAACACTTGGACACAGCGGGGTTTATGAAGTTAATACATGCATGCAGGATAAGGGATCTGCAGTCCGCACATTTTTGATGTGCAGCCATAGAAGGAACTCGCGGTCCGCAGATTTTTGGTATGTAGCCGCAGAAGGGAAGTGTGGTCCACATATTTTAGCTTGCGGCTGCACTTTTGTGCCCCAAAATTGTTAACTCTCTGATGATAGAGGAGTGGACAATCTATGGCCACAAAGGGAAATCTGCGGTCCGCACAATTTGACTTGCGATCGCACTTTGGAGTCTCAAAAATGAAGACTATGATGACAGAGAGTGGGCTAATCTGCGGCTGCAAGGTGAAATCTGTGGCCCACACATTTTAGCTTGCAATTGCAGATTCCTTCCTCACTTGATTTTCCAAAAATCCGAATATGTGGACCACACAATTTCAAGTGCCGCCACGTATTTTAAATAATTACGAGCAGACAACTTTTTCAACTTAGATTTTTCAATTTCTTTCACAAATAGACATGGCAACATTGTAAAAGCTTGAAATTACACTAACCCAATCCCATTAGAGCATGTATCTTACCCAGTTCAGATCTACCCCATTTGACACACAATTGAACTCTAATAATAGATGGCCTAAAAAGAACTAAAAATCTACAAATTAAACTAACACAAAGAATTAACATGAAATTGAAGCATACTAGATAGAGTGAGTGTAATGAGTGAACGATCAAGGTGGTGTATATGTGGGCAGTTGAAATCTCCAAGAAAAATTTACAGAGCAACAGTGTTTTGTTCAATGTGGGAAAAGTGTAAAATGAGTCCTACTATTCTATTTATACCAAACTTTTTGAGAAGGTAACAGAGACGAGTGCGGCCACACATTTTCATGTGCGGTCCGCACTCTTTAACCTCAGGGCTTCATTGCATAACTCCATCTTCGGTCCGCACATTTTTTGTGCGGCCGCAGATTTCACGTGCGGTCGCATATCGACCTCCGCACTGACAAGCTTAAACTTTAGAGAGTTGGTATTTTATACATTTTAAATGTGCGGTCCGCAAGAGAAATGTGCTGCCGCAATGCTCTTCTGCTATGGCACATAGAAATGTGCTGTCTGCACAGATAAAGTGCGGTCCGCACAATTTTGAACACTTAGCCATATTTTTGTCCATATTTCTTATAAGTCACACTCATCCCTGTAGTACACTTCAAATCAGGTTAGAACACAAATAACACCTAACTACAAAATAAAAAGCAAAAGAAACATGGGTTTCCTCCCAAGAAGCGCTTGATTTAACGTCGCGGTACGACGCAAAATACCCTCAAGAGAAATGAATGACGCCCCCACGTGTCTATCTCCAACCTTGCAGTGCTTCACCCGGTGACCATTGACTCGGAATACTTCATTATTTTTGTTCTTCAAGTCTAATCCACCAAAAGGTGTCACACCAACAATTTCAAAAGGACCACTCAACTTGGATTTTAGCTTTCCGAGGAACATCCTCAACCTTGAGTTAAACAACAATACAAGATCCCCCACCTTGAACTCTTTGTTCCAAATGTATTTGTCATGAAGATATTTCACCTTTTCTTTATATAAGGACGAACTTGCATAAGCATGGTACCCGAACTCATCCAATTCATTCAAATGTGCAACCCTCAAGTTAGCGGCTACATCCAAATCAAGATTCAACTTCTTTAGAGCCCAAATTGCCTTGTGCTCTAGTTCCACCGAAAGATGAAAAGTTTTTCCGAACACCAACCGGTGTGGCGAAATTCCTATAGGTGTTTCGTAAGCCATCCAATAAGCCCATAATGCATCACTAAGCTTCTTGGACCAATCCTTCCGATTAGAATTCACCATTTTGGACAAGATATTCTTTATCTCCCGGTTGGAGACTTCCGCTTGCCCACTAGCTTGTGGGTGGTAGGGAATTATGACTTTGTGAGTAACACCATACTTTCTAAGTAAAGTGTCAAAAGTCTTGTTGCAAAAGTGTGACCCCCATCGCGTATAATTGCACGTGGAGCACCAAACCTTGTGAAAATGTTCTTCTTCAAGAAAGCCACTGCACTTCTCACCTCAGTGTTGGGTAAAACAACAACCTCAACCCATTTGGACACATAATCCACTATGACCAAGATGTAGGTTTTTCCACAAGAACTCACAAAAGGGCCGATGAAGTCAATACCCCACACATAAAATATCAATCTCCAGAATGGTTGTAAGAGGCATTTCATTTTTCTTTGAGATTCCACCGGCCCGTTGACATTCATCACATCTTTTCACTAACTCACTTGCATCCTTGTAAAGAGTGGGCCAATAGAAACCACAACTAAGCACTTTGGTTTCCGTTCTTGCTCTACCATGATGACCACCATATGGCGAAGAATGACAAGCCCCACGAATTTCACCTTGCTCTTCTTCCAGTACACATCTTCTAATCACCCCATCCGTACGAATCTGGAAAAGGTATAGTTCATCCCAATAATAATCTTGACAATCCCTTTTGAGCTTCTTCCTTTGGCTTGAAGAGAACTCATCCGGAATGATTTCACACACAAGAACATTTTCTAAGTCCGCGATCCATGGCACCTTTTTCATTGAAATTGCCAAGAGTTGCTCATCAGGGAAGGAGTCATTGATTTCAAGGCCATCATGCGGCCTCCTCTCCTCCTCCAAATGAGACAAGTGGTCCGCTACTTGGTTTTCACTCCCTTTACTATCTTAGATGTCAATATCAAATTCTTGCAACAAGAGTACCCATCTCATCAATCGAGCTTTGGAGTCCTTTTTGCTCATAAGATAACGAAGAGCCGCATGATCCGTGTGGACAATAACTTTTGCACCCATCAAGTACGGGCGGAAATTCTCAATTCCAAATACAATAGAAAGGAGCTCTTTCTCTGTAATGGTATAGCTGACTTAGGCACTATTCATGGTCTTACAAGCATAGTAGACCTAATGGAAAATCTTGTTGATGCTTTGCCCCAAAACAGACTCAATTGCTACGTCACTTACATCACACATGAGTTCAAAAGGCACACTCCAATTTAGAGTTGTGATGATGGAAGTAGTTGTCAACTTGAGCTTCAACATTTCAAAAGCTCTCATACAATCATCATTAAAATTAAACTTAGCATCCTTCTCAAGAAGCTTGCACAACGGGTTCACCACCTTAGAGAAATCTTTGACGAAGCGCCTGTAAAAACCCGCATAGCTTAAGAAACTCCGCACACCCTTCACCGAAGTTGGGGGTGAAAGCTTAGAAATAACCTCAATCTTTGCCTTGTCAAATTCAATTCCATTCCTTAAGATTTTGTGGCCAAGGACAATACCTTCCTCGACCATGAAATGGCATTTCTCCCAATTGAGCACCAAATTAGTTTCCTCATATCTAACCAACACTTTGTCCAAATTTTCAGGACAATCGTCAAAAGAATCTCCATCCTTTGAGAAGTCGTCCTTGAAAAATTCAAGGTGGTCCTCCACCATGCCCGTAAAAATAGACATCATACACCTTTGAAAAGTCATCTGTGCATTGCACAAATCAAATGGCATCCGCTTGAAAGCAAAAGTACCACAGGGACATGTATAGGTTGTTTTCTCTTCATCTTCCGGAGCAATAAGAATATGGTTGTATCCCGAGTACCCATAAATAAAGCAATAGAAAGTACGACCGGCCAATCTATAGAGAATTTGATCTAAGAAAGGAAGTGAAAAGTGATCCTTCCTTGTGACTTTGCTGAGCTTGCGATAGTCCATACACACCCTCCAGCCGGTCACCATTCTTGTAGGAATTAATTCATTCTTGTCAATGGTGACCACCGTCATGCCCCCTTTTTTGGGACACATTGAATGGGAGAAGTCCATGAACTATCGGAGATGGTGTAGACAACCTCGTCATCCAACAACTTGATAATCTCCTTCTTTACAACTTCTTGCATAGCCTCATTGAGTCTCCTTTGATGTTCAATAGATGGTTTTGCGCCATCCTCCAACTTGATCTTTTGCATGCAAAAGGCGGGGCTTATACCCCGAATATTCGCCAAGGTCCACCCAGTATAATTCTTCCTCTTTTATAGCACCGCTAATGTGGAATCTACCTGCACGTTAGTCAAACAAGAGGAAAGAATAACCGGTAGAGTAGAACAAGGACCAAGAAATTCATACCGAAGATGTGGAGGCAATGGCTTCAACTCCAAGGTAGGTGGATCTTCAATGGAAGGCTTTGTAGGAGGAGGAGTCCTATTTTCAAGATCCAAGGACAATTTTCGAGGTGCATAGTTGTACGACCACATTCCTTGCAAAGAGTTCACATATTCCATGAAGCCATCCTTCCCGTCATCATCAAAGTTGAGCAAGACGACCTCCAACATATCACCAATTTTTGATTGTCGCACGTGTATCATCAACAATGACATCGGTCACAAAGTTCACAAAAGAACACACCTCATTGCAATTTGGTTGCCGCATGGACTTACACACATGGAATATCACTTTTTCATCACCAACCCGAAAAGTGAGTTCTTCGGCTTCAACATCACAAAGAACCTTACCCGTATCAAGGAAAGGCCTCCCAAGAATAATTGGAACTTTGTAATCAACCTCACAATCTAGAATGACAAAAACCGCCAAAAGAATGAATTTATCAACCCGGACCAAAACATCTTCAATCACACCCAACAGCCTTTTCATGGTCTGGTCGGCCATTTGCAATCTCATAGAGGTGGGTCTTGGTTGCCCAATTCCCAAAGTCTTGAAAATTGAATAGGGCATCAAATTTATGCTTTCCCCAAGACCACAAAGAGCTTTAGCAAACTGGGCACTTTCAATTGTACAAGGAATCGTGAAAGCACCGGGATCCTCTAGCTCAGGAGTCATTTAATGAACAATTGCACTCACTTGATGAGTGACTTTGTTGGTCTCAAAATTCATTGACCGCTTCTTTATCACAAGATCCTTCATAAACTTTGCATAACTAGGTATTTGTTCCAAAGCATCAACTAATGGCACATTGATTGAAAGACTCTTTATCATTTGAATGAACTTCTTGAATTGATTCTCACCTTTTTGCTTGGCAAGTCTTTAAGGGTATGGAGGTGGAGGCTTAGGCAATGGGGCCTTAGTCTTTTGCACTACCGGCTCTGGGATGTCAATAATGTGTTCCCTAGATGGTTCACCTCCTCTTGAGTCTCTTCCACACTATCATCAATATCAATCCTAACTTCATCATTAGGTTGCACCACATTGTTCGCGATCTCTTCTTCTTGCATCACTTGATCATCATCAATAAGTTGCCTTCCACTTGAGGTAGGTGCATTACCGCCTCTTCCACTTCTTGTGATAACAGCCATGGCATGCCCCATATTGTTACCACCCTTTGGGTTTACCACCATGTCACTTGGTAGTGCCCCCTTAGGACGAGAATTTAAAGCTTGAGAGATTTGTCCCATTTGAACTTCTAGGTTGCGGATTGGTGTGTTGTAGGAGGCAAGTTGGGTATCTGAATCGACATTCTTGTCCATCATTTGCTTGAATATACTTTCAACACGTCCCATTCATTATTTGAAGAACTTGAACCATGGGAAGGATAAGGAGGTGGGTTGCTCAGTTGTTGGTACATTAGGGCCCTTTGAAAACCTGACCCCCCCGATTGCCTTGATTGTTACTCCACCCACCTCGATTGTTGCCTCCCAAATTCCCCTGGTTTTTTCCACTCTAACTCCCTTGATTGTTGTTTCCACTCCAATTTCCTTGATTGTTGTTGTTATGCCAATTCCCTTGATTTTTAGAATTCCAATTGCCATGATTGTTTTGTGGTCGCCATTGTTGTTGGCTTGGGCCTTGGAAATTATTTCTTTGCCCTTGAAAATTGTTCATATATTGCACTTACTCCTCTTGTTCATTGTAAGAACCATCTTGCTTAAAACCGCCATCATCTTGCACATAGTTATCCACTCGAGTTTGCACTTGAGGACCCTTGGTCCTCCTCTTGTTCACCAACATATTTACTCCCTCTGTAGCATTAACTTGCTTAGGAGCTTGCACTTGACTAAGTTGAGCCTTTTCTAGTTGATTCATGGTAGTGGTCAATTCGGCAATGGCTTGCCCATGGCCATGCAATTCTTTGTGAAAGTGGATCATATTCAAGGTCATCTTGTGGAACATTGGCCCGGGATCGCCAAGACGATGACGTTTCCACCATCTCATCCAAAATCTCACATGCCTTCGCATAAGGCGTCATAAATTTCCCACCGGCTAGTTGATTCACTATACATTGGTGGGGGTGGAGCGGGCACATTGTCATGAGGCACCTGGCATCTCCATTGGCTTGAGGCTCAAGAGGTACCTCCTCAACATGTTCATCCTCACAGTACAATTCCCCCAAAGGCACATTTCCGAGATCATTGTTCGCCATGTTTGTACCTATAATTTCTTAAACAAGCTAGTAATATAAAAGAAAAAAGAAGATATTCCAAAAATAAACCCAAATATATAGTCAACACCGTCTTAACTCCCCGGCAATGGCACCAAAAATTAATCCATGTCCAATCCACATTCAATAGTGAGTGGAAACGGACGTTGGAAGAATTGTACCCAACAAGAGTAGGGGTCGATTTCCACAAGGAGTTTAATATAGATGTTAGGGGTATACACTTGATGAAAGAAAATGTAACAACTAGATTGCACTTCCAAACAAAGGTTTTTGATTTCTAATTCTAATTTTACTCTAACAATTATAAGCTAAGAGAAGAAACTAGAAAGCGAATGATAACTTTCGGAGTGCATAGTTGTAAGACCCCATTCCTTGCAAAGAATTCTCACATTCCATGAAATCATCCATCTCATCATCATTAAAGTTGAGCAAAACAGCTTCCAACATGTCACCAACATTGGTTATAGCACTAGTATAATCAATAATAACATCGATCACCAAGTCCACAAAAGAGCACACTTCTGTCACGACATAAACCGAAGGGTCACGACGGGCACCCGGTGCCTTACTCAACTGAGTACCAATGTAACATATCTTTTCGTGTCATACTATCATAGATAACTGAGCCGGAGAGGCTGCCGTGAAATAGGTAGAATCTAACATGTAATACCAACTTGTATATAAGACATATGGGCCTCTAAGACCAAAATAACCACTCGTACACTGAACATAGGCCGACAAGGCCATACAATCTTTTACGTACCTGACGTTTGTCTACAAGCCTCTAAGGATACATAATTGTCATAAAGGCCGGGACAGAGCCCCGCCATACCAAACAATACACATCTATATCATACTGACCAAACAGCAACTCCGGAGCAAATGGAGTGCACCAACTGTCGCGCCCCCTTTTTCTTCTGTTCCCCTTCCATCGGGGAGGAGTACGGGTTTCGACATTCATGGGGTGTAAAGACTCATTTCCTTTTGGGAATTGGGTATTTTGAAGAGTCGCCACCTAACGATTTTTAAGGTGCGTTAGGGCACCTATAGGGTTCAACTACAACTACATCTGATAACCAGAGATAGGGTAAGGGCTTGAAATTATCCCAAGGGGAAGGTGTTAGGCACCCCTCAGGATCCACTAGTGTGGTTCCCGGCCAAATAGTTTTTTGTGAATTTGTGCAAATATCAAGTAAACAAATTGTTGATACCCAATTTTTTCCTATATTTTTTATATATGCAAAGTACTTTCAAAATAGCATGTACAGGCATATATAAGCATGCCCCAAAGTTTTGGTATTTTTCCTTTATTTTTTAAGATTTTAAAAACCAATTTATTGTCTATTTTAATACTTCAAAATTCAATAATTATTCCAAAACTAGCATTTTTTAGTGAATAATTTATTTCATTCTCATATTTATCCTAAGATAATTGGGGTAATTTTTTTATATTTTTATACATTTATTTGGTATTTTTAAAGCTAATTGCATATAATTGTAATTATAGCCTATTTTAGGATTAACAGCATTCTATAATTATAAAATCACTTTTAGTATTTTTACATTAATATTTATATGTTATTAATTGGTCCAGTACCTTTAATTTATTTTCAAGTCATTTTTTACTATTTTTATAAATTAAAAGGGGAAAACTGGCTATTTAAATGACAGCCCTTTTGTATTTCAATTTTAGCCCAAATTGGACCCCCAATCACACCCTAATCAAACGACCCAATTTTATTATAACCCGACCCATACCCTTTCTTATCATACCCAAACCCGGTCCCCATTTAACCAATTTAATCCCAGCCGTTGATCTTTTAGATCAACGGCTGCCCTCATCCCTTTCCTTTTTTAATTCAAACGACCCCTTACCCTACCTCATTTTCTCCTCAGCCGCTGCCTCTGAAACCCTCCACTCTCTCAAACTCTCTCAAGGGTTCTCAAACCCTAGCCGCCTCTTGCCGTCTCAGACCAGAGATCCACCGGAATCTATGGCCACCAAAGCTATGGGGATCTCACACCCACCCCCTGGTGCTCTTATACACCGGTTTTCTGAAGATTCAAGGCCTGACCTTGAAGATCTCAACCCAAATCTCCTTCGATTTAGAGTTCCATGGTCGTCTCCAGCTTTACTCCGGCATATCGTGGACGTTCGAGCCTGAGTCTAACTTCTCCGGCTTAGATCCACGAGTTTTCCAGGCCTTTCTCACTTCTAGGTTTCTTCTGAAACCCTAACCTTTCGAGGTTCTCCTGATTTCTCTAGATCTGTCCTAGATTTGTGTTTATCTTAGGGTCTCAAACGTTTTCTCAAAAGTTTCTTTCAAAACTTGCTTTTTAACCTTTTCATCTTCCCCGATTTAGGGTTTCTTTGATCTTTTAACATGCTCTACTGTGATTCTTATATGTTTTTTTTCTACTATGTTTCTTCTATGATCCTTATGTGCTTCTTCTACTGTGTTTCTTCTACCTTGTTCTTACGAGTTCTTCTACTGTATTTTTTTGCATGATTATTCTTTATTATGTTATTCATGAGTTTCTTCTACTGGAAATACGTGTTCCTTTATGATTTCTGCTCTTATTCCGTTAATATTTTTGCCTGACTTACTTGTCTTCATCTCTAGACTCGATTGATGGTAAAAAACCCTAGAATTTGGGGGTTCATTCGAGTTTTGAGGTTATTTGTTATGTGATTTGTTTGTTTCTTATCTCTGAACGTGTTGATTTCAAAACCCTAGTCTCTTTGGACCTATTTGAGTTCCTGAAGTTGCTTCCTCTACTGTTCGACTGAGTTTCGAGATCTTTGTGTCAACTTTGTTTCTTCATACAATTCTGACCTCTTTACTTGACCTTTCCCATGGTATCTGGTATTCCCTCTTCTCTGAGATGACTACCAGGTTCCTATGGTCCTCTACTCACTGATTTTCTTTGATTGCATGACACTCTTCTTTGTCTTAAATCCAGCCTCGCATGCTTAATGTTTATGCACTCTTTATAGGTAAAATTTCCCTCTCAAAATAACCTTGATTGTGGACTGATTTCAAATCTCTTTGTGTAACTTTGATTGCACTCTTGAATTGATTCTTTCCTTTATTGTTTCGATTTCCTTTGTTTCTTTGACTTGTTGAAATATTTTCCTTTCGACCCTGCCTTTCTACTTAAGTTGATTTGATCCCATTACCTTAATTACATTAGTATGGGATTCTTACAGACCTTTCCTTAATTAAGGTCTAATGAACTTAACCCCTAATACATGTGGTATACTCGTACTGTGCTGAAAATATTTCCTTATTTGTCATATCCAGCCCTGCGTGATTTCTTTCCTTATTTAACACTTGCATGCTACCGTTTGGTTTAATTGCTTTATTAAAGGAAATCTTTGCTACTGATTTGATTTTAATAAGACACATATTCCTCCAATTATGTCTGAATTACAGTCCTTACCTTATTTCTGCATGTTTCTCACACTATAAATACCTGCTCTTTTATTAACACCCAAAAAACACAAGAAAAAACACGAACACTGGAGTCTTTTCTGAACTCACACTCACACACAAAGTATTCTCTCTTGCTGTTTGTGCTGTGGCTTCTTTGCAAGACTTCTGCTCTCTTTTGCTTGTCTCTTTCTGAAACTGGTACGCCTTTATTTAAACTTTTGCCTCATCCCTATGTGTTTATTCTATAGTCTCATTCTTTTGTGTGGTTTGCTGTTCATGCTTCGTAACTTATGCTAAGTATTTTTCCTTTCTTTGCTTCTGTTCTCATATGAATCCCTACCCCTAATCCCCTTTATGTGTCGAGTTGAAACCTTGGCCTGACAGTATCCCAATTACTGCCCAGGCCATGGTTTGACCTTCAATAGGTCCTGACTCTCCAATGTTTGGCTAGTGGGCTGGTCAGGGGTGTGCCAGCATTCTATGTTGTTGGGCATGACCACCAGCCTGCCTTAGCATCCCTTAATCCCCTCTATTGCACTTACACTTGTTCCTAGATTCTAAGTTCTGCCCCCCTCCAATGAGCCTTGCCTTGGGACCTTGAGTTCCCTCTGAACTTGGACATTGGAGGGCTGGCCCTTCCACACCGCACTTTAATTCAGTTCTGTAATGATATCTGGGTGTAAGCATTGCCTGGAGTTCTTGAAACTCCTTGGAACTTTGACACATTCCAGATAAGGGAAAGGCCTTGGAACTTGATCCCGGCAGTTGGCTCATATCATGTTGTTAGACCTTGGGTCTGAATTAGGTTCCTTGGTTGCAGCTTAAAAGCTCTGATGTAATTTTATTTTCTGTTTGATTCATTTGGTCTGTAATAACTTATGGGGTTTTAGTAGAAAGGGGAGGGTTATCTGTGTATGCGTAAGGGTAGATATCCTGCCTATAGGAGTTTTTCTTTGAATTTCTGCACTTTCACATATAGAAATCATGCTTATAGGAATTCTGCACTTCCATATGTAGAAACCATGCTCATAGGAATTCTGCACTTTTATATATATAGAAATCATGCTCATAAGAATTCTGCACTTTCATATATATAGAAATCATGCTCATAAGAACTCTGCATATCATATAGATATCCTGCTCATAAGAATTCCGCATGTAGGAACCATGTCTTTAAGATTCTGCATTTTTGCATCCATCATTAGGCAAACAGTTGTAGGTCAAAATAATAATCAATTGCATCCTAGATACCATGCTCGTAGGATTTTCTGCACTCTTGCTACGCCTGTAAAAAGTGTTTAAAATTAACAACGCTAGAAAGCATGCCTATAGGAACTATTAACCCAATCTGAATCACTCGTTTTAAGATTAGTCCGTCAGTAGTAACCAAATGCAGAACTCGTATCATTCTGTTAAAACCGGCAACTTTCAGTAATCAGTTCACTTCCTTATTCCTGAAACCAGTAGATACCATCACTTAGGGAAACAAGTAAGTAGTTAATTAATTGCACCAGTCTTCGATAAGTTACAGCCAGGCAAGCCTAATGCGAACTTCATGTCTAAAAATATGTAATGAACCAGCCTGCCTAACGTTAAGCATAATTTAGACCTAATCAGTATATGTAAGACGTGCTAAACTACATGATTTCTGTGATTAAAGGAGGTTTGTCTGAGCCTTAATTGCTTTTGTGCTCCCATAACTGTCTTATGTGTTTTGCCTGACGCCTTAGTATTTTAACCTTTTGAACCTCTGAAAAGCTAAGCTCCCTTCCTTTTGGATTAGTGGTCCTAAAGCCTCCAGGACTGATAGGTGGGACGGGTAATAGCACGCTGTAGGTAACGATACCATTTCGCGCTTAATACCTTATCGGGGTGGGAAGGGTAGACATGAAGATGATGATTACACGATAACACTACGCGTACAATTGGTTACCGGTGTTGTGTGGATGATCCATGTGATTTATAAACCTAGGACCCCTTGCCCTATGTTACTTTGTTTAATATCAATAAATTCTGTCTTTTCAATTACCCAAAACTCCCCTTTATTTTTTTTTACTGCATTATCCCTTTTCCTTCTTTGTTTATAAATTCCAACATGCTTGTTAGCAACCCTTATGTGTAAATTTATTTGCATACTTGTTTACCTTAAAGTCACAACATAGCATGGCCGGGAACCACACTAGTGGATCTTGAGGGGTGCCTAACACCTTCCTCTCGAGATAATTTCTAGCCCTTACCCGAACTCTGGTTTTCCAATTCAAAACCCTTCTTAGTGTCCTAATGCACTCAATCATTAGGTGGCGACTCTTCAATTCCAAAAACCCAATTCCTAAACGGGAATAGAGTTGTCTTCTCGAATGTCGTAAACCCGATTTCGCGAGAAAAAGGGGGCGTCGACAGCATGGCGACTCTGCTGGGGAATTCTTTAGGCTTTTACCACTTCATGTTATATGTGACTTTATTGTTTTCTTTATTGCTTTGTTTAATACCTTTATTCGAAACTAACGTGTCTTTTTGTTTCTTTTTCTTTAACGCTTTCATTTACTGCTTTCCTTCAATACCGTTGTAATTTCTGAGCAATTATTGTAATCATTATAAACGTGAAAATATGTGACAATCTGTTTCATTCTTGTAATTGCATCTTCAACATCATATTCCACTCGTGCCAAACAAATACCGTAGCAACGCTTGATGAGTGGTTGCGTTCTTCCAATATTATTACCCCCTAAATTTTGGCAAAGGCGTATTTGCGGTAAAACTAGTCGATCAGCGGTACAATCGACGGTTCCGTGCCTTTCCCTCTTGAGTTGTCCGCTCAAGGGTACCGGTCTAGCACCCCACAGAAACCTTATTCTATTTAACTGTTCATGCATCACTGTCAAACCTAGTCGAGTCAGTTATGTTGTCCACATAATGACTCTTTAAGATGGCCTTATCCAAAGTCCACTGGGTTCCCCTGGGACCCAAACGGACACCACCATATTCTGTGCATTTATTTGGAGAACTAAATGCTGTCTATGCTAATTATTGGTTTAAATAGTCGAGTCCGGTGGGGGTAAGGGTCTAACCATTTTGTTTTGCAAGAAATGAATGACGAAGTCCCCAACTTCAGTATGGTTAGCACGCCCTCACTCTTGCTGACCTGGTGGAGGAATCTCCCATCAAGTGACCAGATCAATGAATGAAAAGAGAGGGTCATCAAGGCTAGCGAAAAGCTGGAGGATCTGATCAACGAGAACATTCAACACGGGGAAGGCCTTCTGGGACCAAATAGATAGGATTCTTTTCTTTTGCTTTAAATGTAATAAGGCCAATGGCCATTAGTGACATTTTTTTATTTCCTGCAATTTTAGTGTCGTTTTGGGATTCGTCTTATTTTTATCAATAAAATGAGGCATTTAGCATTATAAGTTCTGCAAATTAACTTGTCTCTAGGCCTACCTCGGGCACAACGAGGCTCCCAAATTAGGACACGATTTATATTCTTGTACTGTGTGTTTAAATACTGCAATGTTTTCTCCTTATGATCCACACTAACTTGTTACCTTTTTCATTTTTACTTTTTGTTTTATTCCCCTTCCCCAAAGGTTAGTTCGCGCACTCAGGCATGATCATCTTAGGCAGAAGGGCACATCTCAGCAATTGGTCCATCAGAACCACCAAGGCCCGAAAAGCTTCGGGGTAGCAAGGCTGAACAAAGCACTATGCATTATCTTTAACTTTTTCGCTAGTCGATTTCCTTTCCGTATTATCTTTAAATTTCGAAAAGAGCTCTGATATTCAAAACAATTATGGAATTTATCAAAGTATTTCAGTTTCTTATAAATCTTTCTCTTATTTTTTCTCTATCATTTACTTTATTTACACAGCATTACTATTACTTATCTTGATGAACCGACGAATGTGACATGCAACGAGATAACGCAACAAATGGATACAGACTCAGAAGAGGACGATATACCAGAAGAGGTTGTTAAAGAGGTTGAGGACTTTGAAAACAGACCTAAGTCTAACTTGGACGAAACTGAGGTTATCAACTTGGGGAATACAAAGAATGTCAAGGAAACACGCATCAGTGTTCACTTGTCACCGTCAGAAAAGGAAGAGTATATGGAGTTCTTAAAAGAATATGAGGACATATTTGCCTGGTCATATGATGATATGACCGGTCTCAGTACATCCATTGTTGTGACGACCCAAAGGGTCATCACCTATTTTCTCATCCATTCCGTGCTTTCGAGGCCTTAAAACCTCATTTTTTTACTTTCCTCGATTTGCGTGCGCAGTCCGGGCGCGTAGCCGGAAAGCTTTTATGTTGAAATATGTGAATTCCGTGAAAAATTTGAAGAATTTTGATATTAATATGATTATAGTTGACTTTGGTCAACATTTTTGGTCAACGGACCCGGACCCGAGATTGGACGGTCCCGAAAGGTCCGTAGAAAAATATGGGACTCGGGCATGTGCCCGGAATCGAATTCCGAGGTCTAGAGCCCGAGATATGAATTTTTCCGTGAAATTGTTTTTCTAAAATTATTAAGGAAAATGGAAATGAAAATTTATTAAAAGACTATGGTATCGGGCTCGTATTTTGGTTCCGACACCCGGTACAAGTCTTAAATATGTGTTAAGCACTTTCTGTAAAGTTTGGTTGAAATCGGACGTCGTTTGACGTGTTTCGGACTATGAGTTCAAAGCTTGAAAGGTTATGAAGTTTAGAAGAAGAATCATGTGTTTTGAGGCTTGATTCAATGATTTTGATGTTATTTTGGCGATTTGATCGCACGAGCAAGTCCGTAGGATGTTTTTGAGGTTGTATGCGTGTTTTGTTTGGAGCCCCGAGGGCTCGGGTGAGTTTTGGATAGGTGTCGAGTTGCATTTTTGAACTTTGAAAAAAAAATTGCAGATCAGGTCTGGTATTCTCGCATTTGCGAAAGATTCCTCGCAAATGCGAGACTCGCAATTGCGAGTTCCCCATCGCAAATGCGAGATGGAAGGGTTTCAGCTTGGGTCGCAAATGCGACGCCACTGTTCGCAAATGCGATATGGCCATGATCGCAAATGCGATCGGATGTTCGCAAATGCGAACCTAGTCCACCAGACCCGAGTTCGCAAATGCGATCCCTGTGGTCGCAATTCCCAAGCCTGTGATGTTCGCAAATGCGAACTTACCTTCGCATTTCCCATATCCGAGGCCCAGCAAATTTTATACTTAGTCGAATTTTCACCACTTTTCACCATTCTTTCAAAACCCAAACACCATAGGCGAATTTTCAAGAGCAAACTTCATCCCAAATCACTTGTAAGTTGATTTTTACTCAATTCTTTCAATCTTTAACATCATTAAACATGTTTTCCACTTGAAATCAAAGATTTTCATGGGTGAAATTGGGATTTTTGGGTAGAACCTAGGTTTTCTATAAATTGGGGAGTTGGACCTCGATTTGAGGTCCGATTTCAAAACAAATTATATATTTGAACTCGTGGGGGAATGGGTAACCAGATTTTGGTTCGAACTCGAGTTTTGACCACGTGGGCCCGGAGGCGATTTTGGAATTTTTGGGAAAAAACTTGGGAAACTCATTTTTTTTATGCATTCAAATTGATTCATATAATGTTTATTAAAGTAATTG